>NC_056439.1:46205190-46207690 GCF_018296145.1 Oncorhynchus tshawytscha | reverse complement strand
AAGGTACATAAGGCACATACGGTACATAAGGTACATAAGGTGCATAAGGTACATAAGGTACATAAGTTGCATATGGTACGTAAGACACATAAGGTACTAAAGGCATAAAAGGTACATATGGTACATATGGTACATATGGTACATATGGCACATAAGGTACAAAAGGTGCATAAGCTACAAAAGGTACATAAGGTACTAAAGGTTCATAAGGTACAAAAGGCACATTTGACACATATGGTACATATGGTACATAAGGTACATATGGCACATAGGGTACATACGGCACAAAAGGCGCATACGGCACAAAAGGTACATAAGGAACATAAGGTGCATAAGGCACATAAAGAACATAAGGCACATAAGATACATATGGTACATATGGAGCACAAGGTACATAAGGTGCATAGGGTACATAAGGCACACCGGGTACATATGGCGCACATGGTACAAAAGACACATAAGGTACATATGGAGCATAAGGTACATAAGAAACAAAAGGCACATAAGGTACACACGGTACATACGGCACATAAGGTACATATGGTGCAAATGGCACATAAGGTGCATAAGTTATATATGGCACATATGGTACATAAGGTATATATGGTACATAAGGTACATAAGGTACACAAGGTACATATGGTACATAGAAATGCACACTAGTGTAATAGTAAAAAATAACAAAAATGTACTTAGAAAAGAAAAGTGCTATCTAGAACCTAAACGGGTTCTTCGGCTGTCCTCATAGGAGATGATGGTTCAACAACATGGTTCAACCTGGAACCAAAAAGGGTTCTCATATGGGGACTGCCGATGCACTCTTTTGGAACATGTTTTTCTGAAAGTGTAGGCTTGTATTACTTGGGTCTGGCAAATTCAACAGTGAACGACAGAGGATTGTAGCATTCACACACACACACACACAACTCACTCCTACTCCACTCACTCAATCCATCCTCTACTATATGAATAGAGATAGAGATATAACTGATAGTTACTATAGAGATCGAACTGATAGTTTCTATAGAGATAGAACTGATAGTTACTATAGAGATAGAGATAGAACTGATAGTTACTATAGAGATAGAACTGATAGTTACTATAGAGATAGAGATAGAACTGATAGTTACTATAGAGATAGAGATAGATCTGATAGTTACTATAGAGATAGAGATAGAACTGATAGTTACTATAGAGATAGAGATAGAACTGATAGTTACTATAGAGATAGAGATAGATCTGATAGTTACTATAGAGATAGAGATAGAACTGATAGTTACTATAGAGATAGAGATAGAACTGATAGTTTCTATAGAGATAGAACTGATAGTTACTATAGAGATAGAGATAGATCTGATAGTTACTATAGAGATAGAGATAGAACTGATAGTTACTATAGAGATAGAGATAGAACTGATAGTTACTATAGAGATAGAGATAGAACTGATAGTTACTATAGAGATAGAACTGATAGTTACTATAGAGATAGAGATATAACTGATAGTTACTATAGAGATATAACTGATAGATACTATATAGATAATAGAGATATAACTGATAGTTACTATAGAGATAATAGAGATATAACTGATAGTTACTATAGAGATAGAACTGATAGTTACTATAGAGATGATAGAGATAGAACTGATAGTTACTATAGAGATAATAGAAATATAACTGATAGTTACTATAGAGATAATAGAAATATAACTGATAGTTACTATAGAGATAGAGATAGAACTGATAGTTTCTATAGAGATATAACTGATAGTTACTATAGAGATAGAGATAGAACTGATAGTTACTATAGAGATAGAGATAGAACTGATAGTTACTATAGAGATAGAGATAGATCTGATAGTTACTATAGAGATAGAGATAGAACTGATAGTTACTATAGAGATAGAGATAGAACTGATAGTTTCTATAGAGATAGAACTGATAGTTACTATAGAGATAGAACTGATAGTTACTATAGAGATAGAGATAGAACTGATAGTTTCTATAGAGATAGAGATAGAACTGATAGTTACTATAGAGATAGAACTGATAGTTACTATAGAGATAGAGATAGAACTGACAGTTACTATAGAGATAGAGATAGAACTGACAGTTTCTATAGAGATAGAGATAGAACTGATAGTTACTATAGAGATAGAACTGATAGTTACTATAGAGATAGAGATATAACTGATAGTTACTATAGAGATAGAGATAGAACTGATAGTTTCTATAGAGATAGAGATAGAACTGACAGTTACTATAGAGATAGAGATAGAACTGACAGTTTCTATAGAGATAGAGATAGAACTGATAGTTACTATAGAGATAGAACTGATAGTTACTATAGAGATAGAGATATAACTGATAGTTACTATAGAGATAGAGATAGAACTGATAGTTTCTATAGAGATAGAGATAGAACTGATAGTTACTATAGAGATATAACTGATAGTTACTATAGAGATAGAACTGATATTTACTATAGAGATAGAGATAG
>NC_056439.1:46192690-46202690 GCF_018296145.1 Oncorhynchus tshawytscha | reverse complement strand
AGGGGGGAGAGAGCAAAGAGCATTAGAGAGATGGAGGGGAGAGAGAAAGAGAGATGGAGGGGAGAGAGGGAAAGAGAGATGGAGGGAGGGAGAGAGATAGGGAGGGAGGGAGGGAGGGAGGGAGAGAAATAAGAGATATGGAGGTGAGAGAGAAAGAGAGATAGGGAGGGAGGGAGGGAGGGAGCGTGAGGGAGGGAGTGTTAGAGTACTCAGGACACCAGCGGTGCTCCAGAAGTCTTTGATGTTCTGCAAATTTCAAATTTAATTATAGCGAACCCCCACCTCTTCCTCTCCTTTCCTCATCCGCCTCTCCTCCCCTCCATGCTCTCCACTCCTCTTGTGCTTAAACAAGCTTTACTGCCTCACGTTTTTTTTGTTGCTTTAAATACGCACATACTTTTTGCATTTTTTTGTTGCTGTGCTGAAGTTAAGAGACTACATGCCCTGCAGTAGGGGTTAATTATTCATTGGGATGTGTGTGTGTTTGAGTCTGTGTGTGTGTGGCAGGCCAGCAGTGGGGTAGAATCTGGGTCGTGTTGAGATGACCATGGTACAGTATCTTGGTAGACTCTAGTGCTTATTGCCAAGCCAACCAACCACATCCCACCATGGATGGGAATGTGCTTTCAGGGGGGGTGTCTCTCTCTCTCACACACACACACACACACAGTCATTTCCTATTACCTCAGCTATTATGCAAATGACCAATTCTTCGAAAACTATTCTTTATTATTTCACGTTTATTTAACTCGGCCTACCCCGACCTACCCCGGACTACCCCGACCTACCCCGGCCTACCCCGACCTACCCCGGCCTACCCCGACCTACCCCGACCTACCCCGGACTACCCCGGCCTACCCCGGCCTACCCCGGCCTACCCCGACCTACCCCGGACTACCCCGGCCTACCCCGGCCTACCCCGGCCTACCCCGGCCTACCCCGACCTACCCCGGACTACCCCGGCCAAACCCGGACAACACTGGGCCAATTGTGCGCCGACCTATGGGACTCCCAATCGCGGCCAGATGATACAACCTGGATTCAAACCAGGTACTGTAGTGATGCCCGTTGCACTGAGATGCCTTAGATTCGCTGCGCCACTTGGGAGAAACCTCTCTGATGTGCTTTTGAACTGTCTAAATGAGGACTAGGGTCACGTAGAAAATACTAACCATTTACTGCATCATAGAGACACAGAATTCCTACTACGGCAGGATCGTATTCATTAACGTACGCAACAAAAAACTGCAAAAAATTAAAAATAAAAGCTTCTCATTGGACAAGTAGTTCCTCTGTTTCAGTCCATTATTTTCCATTTGGTGCCTAATGAATACGATCCAGTTCTACAAGACAAACATCTCTCAATCAATCAATGAAACTGTATTAGTCATATACACACACAGTTTACAGCATGTGTAAAAAAGGTGCAGTACAATAATCAAGATCAATGATAAAAAGTTAAATTAAAAATATGTAGTAATCTCTAGCTAGAATATGCAATGAAATTGTCAAAACTAACCAACAAGGCCTTAAGCTCCCTGTGAAGGAAACATTTCGCGGACCTTTATTGTTTACCATTTGAACTTTTGTGATCTTGAACGACCCCAACGGCAGCAGGCCCCCGTTTCCGTTGGTACAGCCAGGTACTTCGATTTGCAAGACTGGGGTTAGAGGTTAGCCTCTCAATAACAACGCCTGGGGTTATACTACGTGACATGTAACGCCGAATATCTCTAATGATAAGAATTAGAGAAGCTCAGTTATCGAGAAGTTAGAATAAAATCAGCGCTTGACCAGTGTCGATGAGTCAGCTCTGGAAGGTCGTGGATCTTTACACATGCTAATAGCTCTCCTAACGTCAAAGTGTTTTTGTTACTCTTGCTGCTCAGGATCTTGGCATTTCTCCAATGTATAAATGTATAAAAAACTATTCGAGAAACAATGGCTAGTCATGGTTTGTAGACATGGTCTGGCTGTCAATAATGTCATTTTTTAAGTGAATTATGACCTTTCTCTATTCAGTTTCAACTGAACTTATCCAACATTAACACTAACTGGCTAGCAATCTTAGCTCGTAGCTAGCTTGGTAGAACATGGTTGGCAAATAGCTCAAATTGTACAGCCATCTGTTTTTCTATATCTATATGCTGTTACAATTACCAAACGTTTGGATTAACAAATTATTTATGAAACCATGATGTGATGTATGACAGGATTGGATGTTGTATGCAATTTCAATTGTGTTTGAAATGCTTTGTGTATCAGCAAAGTTGCTTGAGTTGACGTCACTCTATTGCAAATTGCATCTGCAACAGAAATTGATTCCAAATTGTTTTGTGAGGCTTTAGAATGACACCCAAGTTTTTTTTATCTCTCTCTCTCGCTCTCTCTGTCTCTCTCTCTCTGTCTCTCTCTCTCTCGCTCTCTCTGTCTCTCTCTCTCTGTCTCTCTCTCTCTGCCTCTCTCTCTCTCTCTGTCTCTCTCTCTCGCTCTCTCTCTGTCTCTCTCTCTGTCTCTCTCTCTCTCGCTCTCTCTGTCTCTCTCTCTCTGTCTCTCTCTCTGTATCTCTCTCTGTCTCTCTCTCTCTCTCTCTCTCTCTCTCTCTCTCTCTGTCTCTGTCTCTCAATTCAATTCAATTCAATTCAATTCAAGGGCTTTATTGGCATGGGAAACATGTGTTAACATTGCCAAAGCAAGTGAGGTAGACAACATACAAAGTGAATATATAAAGTGAAAAACAACAAAAATTAACAGTAAACATTACACATACAGAAGTTTCAAAACAGTAAAGACATTACAAATGTCATATTATATATATATATACAGTGTTCTAACAATGTACAAATGGCTAAAGGACACAAGATAAAATAAATAAGCATAAATATGGGTTGTATTTACAATGGTGTTTGTTCTTCACTGGTTGCCCTTTTCTCGTGGCAACAGGTCACAAATCTTGCTGCTGTGATGGCACACTGTGGAATTTCACCCAGTAGATATGGGAGTTTTTCAAAATTGGATTTGTTTTCGAATTCTTTGTGGATCTGTGTAATCTGAGGGAAATATGTCTCTCTAATATGGTCATACATTGGGCAGGAGGTTAGGAAGTGCAGCTCAGTTTCCACCTCATTTTGTGGGCAGTGAGCACATAGCCTGTCTTCTCTTGAGAGCCATGTCTGCCTACGGCGGCCTTTCTCAATAGCAAGGCTATGCTCACTGAGTCTGTACATAGTCAAGGCTTTCCTTAATTTTGGGTCAGTCACAGTGGTCAGGTATTCTGCCGCTGTGTACTCTCTGTGTAGGGCCAAATAGCATTCTAGTTTGCTCTGTTTTTTTGTTAATTCTTTCCAATGTGTTAAGTAGTTATCTTTTTGTTTTCTCATGATTTGGTTGGGTCTAATTGTGCTGCTGTCCTGGGGCTCTGTAGTGTGTGTTTGTGTTTGTGAACAGAGCCCCAGGACCAGCTTGCTTAGGGGACTCTTCTCCAGGTTCATCTCTCTGTAGGTCTCTCTCTCTCTGTCTCTCTCTCTCTCTCTCTCTCTCTCTCTCTCTCTCTCTCTGTCTCTCTCTCTGTCTCTCTCTCTCTATGTCTCTCTCGCTCTCTCTGTCTCTCTCTCTCTCTCTCTCTCTCTCTCTCTCTCTCTCTCTCTCTCTGTCTCTCTCTCTGTCTCTCTCTCTCTCTCTCTGTCTCTCTCTCTCTGTCTCTCTCTCTCTCGCTCTCTCTGTCTCTCTCTCTCTGTCTCTCTCTCTGTCTCTCTCTCTCTCTCTGTCTCTCTCTGTCTCTCTCTGTCTCTCTCTCTATCTCTCTCTCTCTGTCTCGCTCTGTCTCTCTCTCTCGCTCTCTCTGTCTCTCTCTCTGTCTCTCTCTCTGTCTCTCTCTCTCTCTCTCTCTCTGTCTCTCTGTCTCTCTCTCTGTCTCTCTCTCTATCTCTCTCTCTCTCTCTCTCTCTCTCTCTCTGTCTCTCTCTCTGCTCTCTCTCTCTCTCTCTCTCTCTCTCTCTCTCTGTCTCTCTACCTCTCTCTCTCATGGCACATGAATTCAAACCGACTCTGAAATGCACATGTACCTTCATCCCATCCTATTCAGAGGGGAATGGAATTGCCATGGTAACAGTTTACTCCCGGGATCATGGACCAGAGGGTTGTCAGTTTTTCCTGATGGCGACCCCCCCCCACCCCCCGGCCTTGGGTCAAAGGCTGGGGCGGCAGCTGAGACCAAAGAGGAGACCGAGGGGGGACAGGGGGGACGCAATCAGATCACAGAGCAGAGACTGATGCACACACACACACACACACACACACACACACACACACACACACACACATATGATTCTCACACCCCAGGCCCAAACCCACAAACATCTCCTGACCAACACACAGGACCGAAGGGACGAGGGGGGTGGAGGACTTGGTCTGTTTGTCCTTCCGGTCATGTGCCCCAGACCCTGAGGGGGAGTCACAGTGTCAAATCCATCACCAGTGGCTGTCACAGAAGGACACACACAAGAGAAGAGAGTGTGTGTGGGTGCGTGTTTGGGGGGTCAGCAGCTGTTGACAGTGACCTGACTCAACAAAAAACAACAACAGGGACAACCTATTTCTCACTGCTGACGTCTCTGATGTATCAAACACTGGCATCAACAGTTTCATCTGACGGTCTGGAGACACATCTCTTCAGTGCAACTGACTCACCCAAAATGGTGCCTCGGTAGTAGCCCAAAATGGTGCCACGGTAGTAGCCCAAAATGGTGCCTCGGTAGTAGCCCAAAATGGTGCCACGGTAGTAGCCCAAAATGGTGCCTCGGTAGTAGCCCAAAATGGTGCCACGGTAGTAGCCCAAAATGGTGCCTCGGTAGTAGCCCAAAATGGTGCCTCGGTAGTAGCCCAAAATGGTGCCACGGTAGTAGCCCAAAATGGTGCCACGGTAGTAGCCCAAAATGGTGCCACGGTAGTAGCCCAAAATGGTGCCTCGGTAGTAGCCCAAAACGGTTACTTTGGTGATACATGGCTTACAGAATGGCTTGCATGGCTGCAAGTGGTTCTATGTTATGGAATGGTTACAAGTTGCAATGCATCATGACTTGCCGGAGAGAAGCAAACCAACATGGCATGTGACATCAAGTGTCTATGAGTCCGATAAACACCTTACCATGAAGTGGATTGAGGTGTGATTTGGTGAGTGTAGTGTAAGAGGACTGTTTAACCCTTTGGTTAGTGTAGTGTAAGAGTACTGTATAACCCTTTGGTTAGTGTAGTGTAAGAGGAAGGTATAACCCTTTGGTTAGTGTAGTGTAGCATAAGTAGTGTAGTGTGAGTAGTGTAGTGTAGTGTGGTGTCAGTAGTGTAGTATAGTGTAGTGGTAGTAGTGTAGTGTGAGTATTGTAATGTAGTGTAGTGTGAGTAGTGTAGTGAGTAGTGTAATGTGAGTAGTGTAGTGTAGTGTGGGTAGTGTAATGTAGTGTAGTGTGAGTAGTGTACTGTGGTGTGAGTAGTGTAGTGTAGTGTATTGTAGTGTGAGTAGTGTAGTGTGAGTAGTGTAGTGTAATGTGAGTAGTGTAGTGTGAGTAGTGTACTGTGGTGTGAGTAGTGTAGTGTGTGTAGTGTAGTGTAGTGTAGTGTAGAGTAGTGTGGTATGAGTAGTGTAGTGTGAGTAGTGTAGTGCGAGTAGTGTAGTGTGAGTGGTGTAGTGTAGTGTAGTGTGAGTAGTGTAGTCGTGTAGTGCGGGTAGTGTAATGTAGTGTAGTGTGAGTAGTGTAATGTGGTGTAGTGTAGTGTGGGTAGTGTAATGTAGTGTAGTGTGAGTAGTGTACTGTGGTGTGAGTAGTGTAGTGTGAGTAGTGTAGTGTGAGTAGTGTAGTGTATTTTAGTGTAGTGTGAGTAGTGTAGTGTAGTGTAGTGTAGTGTGGTGTGAGTAGTGTAGTGTGAGTAGTGTAGTGTGAGTAGTGTAGTGTATTGTAGTGTAGTCTGAGTAGTGTAGTGTATTGTAGTGCAGTGTGAGTAGTGTAGTGTATTGTACTGTAGTGTAGTGTGAGTAGTGTAATGTTTTGTAGTGTAGTGTAGTGTAGTGTGAGTAGTGTAGTGTATTGTAGTGTAGTGTAGTGTAGTGTGGTGTGAGTAGTGTAGTGTTGGTAGTGTGAGTAGTGTAGTGTGAGTAGTGTAGTGTTGGTAGTGTGAGTAGTGTAGTGTGAGTGGTGTAGTGTAGTGTGAGTAGTGTAGTGTAGTGTGAGTAGTGTACTGTGGTGTGAGTAGTGTAGTGTGTGTAGTGTAGTGTAGTGTAGTGTAGTGTAGTGTAGTGTAGTGTGGTATGAGTAGTGTAGTGTGAGTAGTGTAGTGTGAGTAGTGTAGTGTGAGTAGTGTAGTGTGTGTAGTGTAGTGTAGTGTAGTGTAGTGTAGTGTAGTGTGGTATGAGTAGTGTAGTGTGAGTAGTGTAGTGTGAGTAGTGTAGTGTGAGTGGTGTAGTGTAGTGTAGTGTGGTATGAGTAGTGTAGTGTGAGTAGTGTAGTGCGAGTAGTGTAGTGTGAGTGGTGTAGTGTAGTGTAGTGTGAGTAGTGTAGTGTTGGTAGTGTAATGTAGTGTAGTGTGAGTGGTGTAGTGTAGTGTAGTGTGAGTAGTGTAGTGTTGGTAGTGTAGTGTTGGTAGTGTAATGTAGTGTAGTGTGAGTGGTGTAGTGTAGTGTAGTGTGAGTAGTGTAGTGTTGGTAGTGTAATGTAGTGAAGTATGAGTAGTGTACTGTGGTGTGAGTAGTGTAGTGTGAGTAGTGTAGTGTAGTGTGCTGTGAGTAGTGTAGTGTAGTGTGAGTAGTGTAGTGTGAGTAGTGTATTGTGAGTGCACAGTCATGTGAAATCCATAGATTAGGGCCTAATGAATTCAATTGAATTGACTGATTTCCTTTTAAGTGAACTGTAACTCAGTAACATTTTTGAAATTGTTGCATTTAGAGTTTATATTTTTGTTCAGTATATTTCTGGTTGGGACAGACAGTGTATCTGTTTCTCATTCTCAGGTTGCTAGAGCGCCTTGTCAAGAAGCTGTGCTCTGGAGCTTCTCAATATTTTCATCAGCTTTAGGTCAGACGCGTTGGAGAAGACTTGGCTCCCGTATACGTGCAGATTACACGAGGACAGCTCATAATAATGGCTGGAACGTAAATGGAATGGTATTAATCAAATGGAAACCGTTCGATTCCATTCCATTACTCTGTTCCAGTCTTTACTTTGAGCCCGTCCTCCTCAATTAAGGTGCCACCAGCAGCCTCTGGTACAGATCCCACATTTTCATTTGAGCCAGTTTCACACAGCAGGAAAAGAATCCTGCAGCAACAGGAAATGGAAATTGTTATGTGGATTATAGCGACTCCTGTGGCAGGCCGGGCACAATGCACGCTGACACGGTAGCCAGGTGTACAGTGTTTCCTCCGAAACATTGGTGCGGCTGGCTTCTGGTTTAAGGGGCATTGTGTCAAGAAGCAGTGCGGCTTGGCTGGGTTGTGTTTTGGAGGACGCACGGCTCTCAACCTTTGCCTCGCCTGAGTTTAAAAAAAAAAGTTTAATAAGAGAAGATTGACTAAATAAACAAAAGTAAAAAATTTAATAAAAAGTAACAATAAAATATCAATAAAGACGCTCGGTACCGAGTTAATGTGGGGGGAACAGGTTATGACATTTTATATAGGGGTTGATACATTTTTCGTTAGGGAAAATCACATCTGACATTTTAAAGTGGAAATTACAAACTTAAGCATTATTTTTAAACCTTGAATACACTACATTTCTTTCTGTGCAGGAATATTCCTGCAACAATAGGATGACCAAATTAAGATGCAGCATCTGTACTGCTAAGCAGCCAAATAGCTTGCGTCTATTTTCTGCTTTTCAAATGCCACTATCCCGGGGACGTTTGGCATCGGAGTCTCTGTATGGCAATCTGTCCCTCTATGAATCTCTCGCTCTTTCCATCTTTACCTCTCTTCTCATCTCTTTCTCCTTCCCTTTCACTCCCTCTCCATCTCCTCTCTATTGCTTCCCCTCTCTGTCCCCCTTCTCATTCCTTCTACCATCCATCCCTACCTCATATTCTCTCTCTCTCTCTCTCTGTCTCTCTGTCTCTCTGTCTCCCTCCCTCCCTCCCTCCCTCCCTCCATCGCGTCCTTTAAAGGGCACAACGCCGCTCGCTGATTGGCTGCCTCGACGATCGTTGCCCATGACCTTCCCGTGTGACCTCAGGGGTAGCTAACCAGCCACCGCCATGGCAACCACCTCCATTGCCACCTCACGCCCCACATAACTCACACCATGACACTGGATGACAAATGGTTAATGACAATATTTTGGAAGCAAAAAGGACTAGGAGAGTGGGTTTTTTAAATAAAAGGACTAGGAGAGTGGAATTTTAAAATAAAAGGACTATGAGAGTGGATGTTTAAAATAAAAGGACTAGGAGAGTGGATTTTTAAAATAAAAGGGCTAGGAGAATGGATTTTTTTTAAATAAAAGGAGTAGGAGAGACAGGGTTTTTTAAATAAAAGGACTAGGAGAATGGATTTTTAAAATAAAAGGACTAGGAGAGACTGGGTTTTTAAAATAAAAGGACTAGGAGAGACTGGGTTTTTAAAATAAAAGGACTAGGAGAGACTGGGTTTTTAAAATTAAGGACGGAAGGAAAGATATTAAAATAGGAGTAGAGCAGAAACAAAATATAATTGAATAGGATAGAATGGATTATAATAAAATAGAATGATTATAATAAAATAGAATGGAATAGAATAGAATGGAATAGAATAGGATAGAATGGAATAGAATCAAATAGAATGGAATAGAATAGGATAGAATGGAATAGAATCAAATAGAATGGAATAGAATAGTATAGAATGGAATAGAATCAAATAGAATGGAATAGAATAGTATAGAATGGAATATAATGGAATAGGATGTAATGGAATATAATAAAATAGAATAGAATTAAATAGGATAGAATACAATAAAATATTATGTAATAGTTTTCATTTAGGGACTGTGGTTGAGGAAAGGGAGGTCAGTGATGAAACAAAAGAATTTCAGGAAAGATAAATTGGGTCACTGTCGAAACACGGACATTATGCACGGCATCAATATACTTAGGCCTATATCACGATGAGTTATTGTAAATCATTTTGAGGACATCTTCTCTCTCTTAACTCGGAGCCCAAAAATATGTTAAAAATCCCCATCTTTTCCTTCCTTCATTCTCTTCATTTTTAGGGGTCCTTCTTTTTGTCCCCCATCCAACAAAGAGCATCAGAAATGATTAATGAGACCTTCCCTGTTCCTCTTGAATAATGCATGGTGGTGCTTCTGAAAACAGAGGGTGTAACGGTGGAGTAGAGGGAGCTAGGGGTTACCCCACCAGCCCACTTTTCACAAAAGGTCACCCATCCAACCTACGCCCTAAAAAACCAACAAGACCTAAAAAACCTTCCCTCTTCCCAACACCCTCCCCCACAAAAATCCCCAAATGCTGCAGCAAAAGAGGAGTACAAATGTTTTTTCCCTCCAGGCTCTAGGGAGCTGACTAGTGAGATGTGACTACTCTCCCCAACAACACATCTCGCCTGCGTCCCCCATGGAACACTGCTCCCTATATAGTGAAACAGGGTGCCAATTGAGGCGCTGCCCTCTTGGCTGAGCTTTAAACCCTCAAGAGTTTCCTACTCCTATGTTCTCCAGAAAGAAAATGTCTTTCAGTACTAACTCTGGCACGCACGCACACCCTCCTCCCTGCAGCTAGCTTCCTCCTTCAGGCTGCTGTTGGATGTGGATGTCCTTAAAGCCCCCTCTCTTTCACTCGGTCTGCCTTTCTGATGAAATCACATGGCCGGATGAGGTGTGTGTGTGTGTGTGTGTGTGTGTACATGTACGTTATCTCTGTGTGTGTGTGTGTGTGTGTGTGTGTGTGTGTGTGTACATGTACGTTATCTCTCTGTGTGTGTGTGTGTGTGTGTGTGTGTGTGTGTGTGTGTGTGTGTGTG
>NC_056439.1:46110190-46190190 GCF_018296145.1 Oncorhynchus tshawytscha | reverse complement strand
CAGAACAGAACAGAACAGGACAGAGCAGGACAGAACAGGACAGAGCAGGACAGAACAGAACAGGACAGAGCAGAACAGAGCAGGACAGAACAGGACAAAGCAGGACAGAACAGGACAGAGCAGGACAGAACAGAGCAGGACAGAACAGGACAGAACAGAGCAGAACAGAGCAGGACAGAACAGAACAGAACAGAACAGGACAGAGCTCAGCAGAACAGGACAGAACAGGACAGGACAGAACAGGACAGAGCAGGACAAAACAGAACAGAGCAGGACAGAACAGAGCAGGACAGAACAGGACAGAGCAGGACAGAACAGGACAGAGCAGGACAAAACAGAACAGAGCAGGACAGAACAGAGCAGGACAGAGCAGAACAGGACAGAACAGAACAGAGCAGAAATGAGCAGAACAGGAAAGAGCAGAACAGAACAGAGCAGGACAGAACAGAACAGAGAAGGACAGGACAGAACAGAGAAGGACAGAGCAGAACAGGACTGAACAGAGCTTAGCAGGACAGAACAGAACAGAGCAGAACAGAGCAGAGCAGAGCAGAAGAGGACAGGACAGAACAGGACAAAACAGAACAGAACAGGACAGGACAGAACAGACCAGAGCAGTACAGAACAGAACAGAACAGGACAGAGCTGAGCAGAACAGGACAGAACAGGACAGGACAGGACAGAACCGAGCAGAACAGGACAGGACAGAACAGGACAAAACAGAACAGGACAGAACATGACAGACCTGAGCAGAACAGGACAGAACAGGACAGAGCTGAGCAGGACAGGACAGGACAGAGCTGAGCAGGACAGAACAGGAGAGAACAGAACAGAACAGGACAGAGCTGAGCAGGACAAAACAGAGCAGGACAGAGCAGAACAGAGCTGAGCAGAACAGGACAGGACAAAACAGAACAGAGCAGGACAGAAAAGAGCTGAGCAGAACAGGACAGGACAGGACAGAGCAGGACAGGACAAAACAGAACAGAACAGGACAGAGCTGAGCAGAACAGGACAGAACAGGACAGGACAGAACAGGACAGGACAGAACAGGACAGAACAGAGCAGGACAGAACAGGACACGACAGAACAGGACAAAACAGAACAGAACAGGACAGAACAGAACAGGACAGGACAGGACAGAAAAGGACAGGACAGGACAGGACAGATCAGGACAGAGCTGAGCAGAACAGGACAGGACAGAACAGGGCAGAACAGGACAGAGCTGAGCAGAACAGGACAGAGCAGGACAGAACAGGACACGACAGAACAGGACAGGACAGGACAGAACAGGACAAAACAGAGCTGAGCAGAACAGGACAGAACTGGGCAGAGCAGAACAGGACAGAACAGGACAGAACAGAACAGGACAGAACAGAACAGGACAGGACAGAACAGGACAAAACAGAACAGGCCAGAACATGACAGAGCTGAGCAGAACAGGACAGAACAGAACAGAACAGGACAGGACAGGACAGGACAGGACAGAAAAGGACAGGACAGGACAGGACAGATCGGGACAGAGCTGAGCAGAACAGGACAGGACAGAACAGGACAGAACAGGACAGAGCTGAGCAGAACAGGACAGAACAGAGCAGAACAGGACAGGACAGAACAGGACAAAACAGAACAGGACAGAGCTGAGCAGAACAAGACAGAACAGAGCAGAACAGGAGAGGACAGAACAGAGCAGAACAGGACAGAACAGGACAGGACAGAACAGGACAGAACAGAGCTGAGCAGAACAGGACAGAACTGGGCAGAGCAGAACAGGACAGAACAGAACAGGACAGGACAGAACAGGACAGGACAGAGCTGAGCAGAACAGGACAGAACAGGACAGGACAGGACAGAACAGAACAGGACAAAACAGAACAGGACAAAACAGAACAGGACAGAACATGACAGAGCTGAGCAGAACAGGACAGAACAGGACAGGACAGAGCTGAGCAGAACAGGACAGAACAGGACAGGACAGGACAGAACAGAACAGGACAGGACAGAACAGGACAAAACAGAACAGGACAGAACATGACAGAGCTGAGCAGAACAGGACAGAACAGGACAGGACAGGACAGAGCTGAGCAGGACAGGACAGGACAGGACAGAGCTGAGCAGGACAGAACAGGAGAGAACAGAACAAGACAGAACAGGACAGAGCTGAGCAGGACAAAACAGAGCAGGGCAGAGCAGAACAGAGCTGAGCAGAACAGGACAGGACAAAACAGAACAGAGCAGGACAGAACAGAGCTGAGCAGAACAGGACAGGACAGGACAGAGCAGGACAGGACAAAACAGAACAGGACAGAGCTGAGCAGAACAGGACAGGACAGAACAGAACAGGACAGAACAGGACACGACAGAACAGGACAAAACAGAACAGAACAGGACAGAACAGAGCAGGACAGAACAGAACAGAACAGAACAGGACAGGACAGAAAAGGACAGGACAGGACAGAACAGGACAGATCAGGACAGAGCTGAGCAGAACAGGACAGAACAGAGCAGAACAGGGCATGACAGGACAGAGCTGAGCAGGATAGAGCAGAACAGGGCAGAGCATAGCACGTGGGTAGGATAGGGGGCAGTCGCAATCCTGCAGCAAAATCTCCTAATCCAACGCTCTATTTTTGTGCTTTGCGTATTCTGTGGTAGGAGAGACCATGCCCGACTGTCTTCCGAAAAACAATAAAAGTGTGCTTTTATTTGCATGGTCTCTCCTACCACAGAATACGCAAAGCACAAAAATAGAGCGTTTCAACCGATTAATATTCCCAAAGAAAATTGGGAGAACTTGAAAGCCAAGCTATAAGGTATAAAGCGCATCTTCATGGCACTAAAACCCACAGTAACACACACACACACAACACACACACACACACACACACACACACACACACACACACACACACACACACACACACACACACACACACACACACACACACACACACTTATTCTATTTAAAACAATAGGGTAGCAGTCAGTACCCAGGATAGTAGTTAGTACCCAGGATAGTAATCAGTACCCAGGATAGTAATCAGTACCCAGGATAGTAGTCAGTACCCAGGATAGCAGTCAGTACCCAGGATAGTAGTCAGTACCCAGGATAGTAGTCAGTACCCAGGATAGCAGTCAGTCCCCAGGATAGTAGTCAGTACCCAGGATAGCAGTCAGTACCCAGGATAGTAGTCAGTACCCAGGATAGTAGTCAGTACCCAGGATAGTAGTCAGTACCCAGGATAGCAGTCAGTACCCAGGATAGTAGTCAGTACCCAGGATAGTAGTCAGTACCCAGGATAGTAGTCAGTATCCAGGATAGCAGTCAGTACCCAGGATAGTAGTTAGTACCCAGGATAGTAGTCAGTACCCAGGATAGTAGTCAGTACCCAGGATAGCAGTCAGTACCCAGGATAGTAGTCAGTACCCAGGATAGTAGTCAGTACCCAGGATAGTAGTCAGTATCCAGGATAGCAGTCAGTACCCAGGATAGTAGTCAGTACCCAGGATAGTAGTCAGTACCCAGGATAGTAGTCAGTACCCAGGATAGTAGTTAGTACCCAGGATAGCAGCCAGTACCCAGGATAGTAGTTAGTCCCCAGGATAGTAGTCAGTACCCAGGATAGTAGTTAGTACCCAGGATAGTAGTCAGTACCCAGGACAGTAGTCAGTACCCAGGATAGTAGTCAGTACCCAGGATAGCAGTCAGTACCCAGGATAGTAGTTAGTACCCAGGATAGTAGTTAGTACCCAGGATAGTAGTCAGTACCCAGGATAGCAGTCAGTACCCAGGATAGTAGTTAGTACCCAGGATAGTAGTCAGTACCCAGGATAGCAGCCAGTACCCAGGATAGCAGTCAGTACCGGGATAGTAGCCAGTACCCAGGGTAGCAGTCAGTACCCAGGATAGCAGTCAGTACCCAGGATAGCAGTCAGTAACCAGGATAGCAGTCAGTGCCCAGGATAGCAGTCAGTACCCAGGATAGTATTTAGTACCCAGGATAGCAGTCAGTACCCAGGATAGCAGTCAGTACCCAGGATAGCAGTCAGTGCCCAGGATAGTAGTCAGTACACAGGATAGCAGCCAGTACCCAGGATAGCAGCCAGAACCCAGGATAGCAGCCAGTACCCAGGATAGTAGTCAGTACCCAGGGTAGCAGTTAGTGCCCAGGATAGTAGTTAGTACCCAGGATAGTAGTCAGTACCCAGGATAGCAGTCAGTACCCAGGATAGCAGTCAGTACCCAGGATAGTAGTTAGTACCCAGGATAGCAGTCACTACCCAGGATAGCAGCCAGTACCCAGGATAGCAGCCAGTACCCAGGATAGCAGCCAGTACCCAGGATAGCAGTCAGTACCCAGGATAGCAGTCAGTACCCAGGATAGCAGTCAGTACCCAGGATAGCAGTCACTACCCAGGATAGCAGTCACTACCCAGGATAGCAGCCAGTACCCAGGATAGCAGTCAGTACCCAGGATAGCAGTCAGTACCCAGGATAGCAGTCAGTACCCAGGATAGCAGTCAGTACCCAGGATAGCAGTCAGTACCCAGGATAGCAGTCAGTACCCAGGATAGCAGCCAGTAACCAGGATAGCAGTCAGTACCCAGGATAGCAGCCAGTACCCAGGATAGCAGCCAGTACCCAGGATAGCAGCCAGTAACCAGGATAGCAGTCAGTACCCAGGATAGCGCTGTGGCCCTCAGGCCTGCTGGGGCTGTGTGCGTGCCAACTCAGAGACCAACCACTTCACTCTGCTGCTATTTTTGCTCCTCTCTTATGTAACCCGTTGCTGACGTGCAGGACAGAAGAGAAAGAGATGGAGGAAGGGGCTGGGAGAAGGGAGAGCACCCCCTGAGGAAACACACACTGAAACGTGTGCTTGTTAGTGCTGGCACAAGCAGGCTCTGTCTCTCTCTCTCTCTCTAATTCTCTCCTTCTCTCTCTCTCTCTCTCTCTCTCTCTCTCTCTCTCTCTCTCTCTCTCTAATTATCTCCTTCTCTCTCTCTCTCTCTCTAATTCTCTCCGTCTCTCTCTCTCTCTCTCTCTCTAATTCTCTCCTTCTCTCTCTCTAATTCTCTCCTTCTCTCTCTCTCTCTCTCTAATTCTCTCCTTCTCTCTCTCTCTCTCTCTCTCTAATTCTCTCCTTCTCTCTCTCTCTCTAATTCTCTCCTTCTCTCTCTCTCTCTCTCTAATTCTCTCTCTCTCTCTCTCTCTCTAATTCTCTCCTTCTCTCTCTCTCTCTCTCTCTCTAGTTCCCTCCCGACCTTTCTCTCTTTCTCTCGCTTTCTCTAGTTCCTTCTTTCTCTCCCCAGTTCTCTATTTCTCATTCTCTCTTTTTCTCTCTCTCTCTAGTTCTTTCTCTCTCTCTAGTTCCCTCTCTCTCTCTAGTTCTCTCTCTATCTCTCTAGTTCTCTCTCTCTCTCTAGTTCTCTCTAGTTCTCTCTCTCTCTCTAGTTCCCTCTCTCTCTCTAGTTCTCTCTCTATCTCTCTAGTTCTCTCTCTCTCTCTAGTTCTCTCTAGTTCTCTCTCTCTCTCTAGTTCTTTCGCTCTCTCTAGTTCCCTCTCTCTCTCTAGTTCCCTCTCTATCTCTAGTTCTTTCTCTCTCTCTAGTTCCCTCTCTATCTCTAGTTCTCTCTCTCTCTCTCTCTCTCTCTCTAGTTCTTTCTCTCTCTCTAGTTCCCTCTCTCTCTAGTTCCCTCTCTATCTCTAGTTCTCTCTCTCATTCTCTCTCTCTAGTTCCCTCTCTCTCTCTAGTTCTCTCTCTCTATCTAGTTTCCTCTCTCTCTCTAGTTCTCTCTCTCTCTCTCTAGTTCTCTCTCTCTCTCTAGTTCTCTCTCTCTCTCTCTCTAGTTCTTTCTCTCTCTCTAGTTCCCTCTCTATCTCTAGTTCTCTCTCTCTCTCTAGTTCTCTTTCTCTCTCTCTCTCTCTAGTTCTCTCTCTCTCTCTAGTTCCCTCTCTCTAGTTCAATTCAATTCAAGGGGTTTGATTGGCATGGGAACCATATGTTAATGTTGCCAAAGCAAGTGAAGTAGATAATATACAAAAGTGAAATAAACAAAAAAATTAACAATAAACATTACACTCACAGAAGTTCCAAAAGAATAAAGACATTTCAAATGTCATATTATATATATACAGTGTTGTAATGATGTGCAAATGGTTAAAGTACACAAGGGAAAACAAATAAACATAAATTTGGGTTGTATTTACAATGGTGTTTGTTCTTCACTGGTTGCCCTTCACAGGTCACAAATCTTGCTGCTATGATGGCACACTGTGGTATTTCACCCAGTAGATATGGGAGTTTATCAAAATCAGGTTTGTTTTCGAAATCTTTGTGGATCTGTGTAATCTGAGGGAAATATGTGTCTCTAATATGGTCATACATTTCGCAGGAGGTTATGAAGTGTAGCTCAGTTTCCACCTCATTGTGTGGGCAGTGCACATAGCCTATATTTCTCAATAACAAGGCTATGCTCACTGAGTCTGTACATAGTCAAAGCTTTCTTAAAGTTTGGGTCAGTCACAGTGGTCAGGTATTCTGTGTACTCTCTGTTCAGGGCCAAATAGCATTCTAGTTTGCCCAGTTTTTTTGTTAATTCTTTCCAATGTATCAGGTAATTATCTTTTTGTTTTCTCATTATTTGGTTGGGTCTAATTGTGTTGCTGTCCTGGGGCTCTGTGGGGTGTGTTTGTGAACAGAGCCCCAGGACCAGCTTGCTTAGGGGACTCTTCTCCAGGTTCATCTCTCTGTAGGTGATGGCTTTGTTATGGAAGGTTTGGGAATCGCTTCCTTGTAGAATTGGTTGTTGTAGAATTTAACATCTCTTTTCTGGATTTTGATAATTAGCGGGTATCGGCCTAATTCTGCTCTGCATGCATTATTTGGTGTTTTACGTTGTACACAGAGGATATTTTTGCAGAATTCTGCATGCAAAGTCTCAATTTGGTGTTTGTCCCATTTTGTGAATTCTTGGTTGGTGAGCAGACCCCAGACCACACAACCATAAAGGGCAATGTGTTCTATAACTGATTCAAGTATTTTTAGCCAGATCCTAATTGGTATGTCACATTTTATGTTCCTTTTGATGGTGTAGAAGGCCCTTCTTGCCTTGTCTCTCAGATCGTTCACAGCTTTGTGGAAGTTACCTGTGGCGCTGATGTTTAGGCCAAGGTATGTATAGTTTTTTGTGTGCTCTAGGGAAACAGTGTCTAGATGGAATTTGTATTTGTGGTCCTGGCGACTGGACCTTTTTTGGAACACCATTATTTTGGTCTTACTGAGATTTACTGTCAGGGCCCAGGTCTGGCAGAATCTATGCAGAATATCTAGATGCTGCTGTAGGCCCTCCTTGGTTGGTGACAGAAGCACCAGATCATCAGCAAACAGTAGACATTTGACTTTGACTTTGACAGATTCTAGTAGGGTGAGGCTGGGTTCTGCAGACTGTTCTAGTGCCCTTGCCAATTTGTTGATATATATGTTGAAGAGGGTGGAGCTTAAGCTGCATCCTTGTCTCACCCCATGGCCCTGCGGGAAGAAACTATTTTAACCAAACTCTTGTTGTTTGTGTACATGGATTTTATAATGTGGTATGTTTTTCTCCCAACACCACTTTCCATCAATTTGGTAAAAAGCCAAATTGACATTTGCTCAGTACATTGTTTTCACTGAGGAAATGCACGAGTCTGCTGTTAATGATACTTTAGAGGATTTTCCCAAGGTTGCTGTTGACGCATATCCCACAGTAGTTATCGGGGTCAAATTTGCCTCCACTTTTGTGGATTGGGGTGATCAGTCTTTGGTTCTCTCTCTTGTTCTCTCTTTCCCTCTCTCTCTAGTTCTCTCTTTCACTCTCTCTAGTTCTCTCTTTCTCTCTCTCTCCCCCTCTCTCTCTAGTTCTCTCTTCCTTGCTCTTTCTCTCTCTCTAGTTCTCTCTTTCTTGCTCTCTTTCTCTCTCTCTAGTTCTCTTTCTCTCTCTCTAGTTCTCTCTTCCTCGCTCTCTTTCTCTCTCTCTCTCTAGTTCTCTCTTTCTCTCTCTCTCTCTAGTTCTCTCTTTCTCTCTCTCTAGTTCTCTCTTTCTCTCTCTCTAGTTCTCTCTCTCTCTAGTTCTCTCTTTCTCTCTCTCTAGTTCTCTCTTTCTTTCTCTCTAGTTCTCTCTTTCTTTCTCTCTAGTTCTCTCTTTCTCTCTCTCTAGTTCCCTCTCTTTCTCTCTTTCTAGTTCCCTCTCTTTCTCTCTCTAGTTCCCTCTCTTTCTCTCTCTCTAGTTCTCTCTTTCTCTCTCTCTAGTTCCCTCTCTCTCTCTCTCTCTAGTTCCCTCTCTCTCTAGTTCCCTCTCTCTCTATCTTTCTCTCTCTAGTTCCCTCTCTCTCTCTCTCTGGGTAGGGGTTAGTTGCAGGGGATCAGTGAGGACGAGAGCCCAGCTGATCCTCCAGATAACCCTGTTAGAATGTTTGCTGGACTGTTGTAGTCTATCTTTATATAAAAATCTAGTGTTTAATGTGTATTTTATATTGTATTATACAGGGCACATTTGGAAAACAGACCTAGGTCTCAACAGAGCAGCTCAGCAGAGGGTTGGCATACTGTGGATGACCCACCCACACACACACACTGAGGATCATGGAGAGAGACAGGGGGAGATGCTCTGTTTGTCTGCTGATTTCATCACTGTGTGTTCGAAGTCGATTGCCTAATTTGTATTTGTGTGCCTACGTGTGCTCTAAATAAAACCATATCATTCAGCAGACACTTTACTATCACCATTCAAAACACAAATGGCTGGCTCATCAAATGGCTGGCCCTTCGAATGGCTGGCCCCTCAACTGGCTGGCCCCTCAACTGGCTGGCCCCTCAACTGGCTGGCCCCTCAACTGGCTGGCCGCTCAAATGACTGGCCTCTCAAATGGCTGGCCCCTCAAGTGCCTGGCCCCTCAAATGGATGGCCCATCAAATGGCTGGCCCCTCAAATGAAAGCCCCCTCAAGTGGCTGGCCCCTCAAATGAAAGCCCCCTCAAGTGGCTGGCCCCTCAAATGACAGCCCCCTCAAGTGGCTGGTCCTTTAAATGGATGGCCCCTCAAATGGCTGGCCCCTCAAATGGATGGCCCCTCAAATGGCTGGCCCCTCAAATGGCTGGGCCCTCAAATGGATGGCCCCTCAAATGGCTTGCCCCTCAAATGGATGGCCCCTCAAATGGATGGCCCCTCAAATGGATGGCCCTCAAATGGCTGGCCCCTCAAATGGATGGCCCCTCAAATGGCTGGCCCCTCAAATGGATGGCCCATCAAATGGCTGCCTAAATTCTGGATAATGAATACTCTCCTGACTGGATAATGAATACTCTCCTCACTGGATAATGAATACTCTCCTCACTGGGTATTGAATACTCTCCTCACTGGATAATGAATACTCTCCTCACTGGATAATGAATACTCTCCTCACTGGGTAATGAATACTCTCCTCACTGGGTATTGAATACTCTCCTCACTGGATAATGAATACTCTCCTGACTGGATAATTAATACTCTCCTCACTGGGTAATGAATACTCTCCTCACTGGATAATGAATACTCTCCTCACTGGATAATGAATACTCTCCTCACTGGATAATGAATACTCTCCTGACTGGATAATGAATACTCTCCTCACTGGATAATTAATACTCTCCTGACTGGATAATGAATACTCTCCTCACTTGATAATGAATACTCTCCTCACTGGGTAATGAATACTCTCGTCACTGGATAATAAATACTCTCCTCACTGGATAATGAATACTCTCCTGACTGGATAATGAATACTCTCCTCACTGGATAATTAATACTCTCCTGACTGGATAATGAATACTCTCCTCACTGGATAATGAATACTCTCCTCACTGGGTAATGAATACTCTCCTGACTGGATAATGAATACTCTCCTCACTGGAAAAATTAACGCTACTGGGAGGTCTCACAGACGCCAGACAATCTCCATAAATCAGACCTGTCACCGTGACGCCCGTCGTCGCTAATGAAGTGACACGTGGGGGGGGGGGCACTTTCAGTACGTCGGAGGGGTGCGGGAGGAGGGGCAGAGATCACTGGGTACACGTGTCTTTCCCAGCTGGGGATGAGGGGAGGTAAGAGGGGGTGAGGGGAGGTAAGAGGGGGTGAGGGAAGGTAAGAGGGGGTAAGGGGAGGTAAGAGGGGGTGAGGGGAGGTAAGAGGGGGTGAGGGGAGGTAAGAGGGGGTGAGGAGAGGTAAGAGGGGGTGAGGAGAGGTAAGAGGAGGTGAGAGGGGAGGTAAGAGGGGGTGAGGGGAGGTAAGAGGGGAGGTAAGAGGGGGTGAGGGGAGGTAAGAGGGGGTAAGGGGAGGTAAGAGGGGGTGAGGGGAGGTAAGAGGGGGTGAGGGGAGGTAAGAGGGGGTGAGGAGAGGTAAGAGGGGGTGAGGAGAGGTAAGAGGAGGTGAGAGGGGAGGTAAGAGGGGGTGAGGGGAAGTAAGAGGGGGTGAGGGGAGGTAAGAGGGGGTGAGGAGAGGTAAGAGGGGGTGAGGAGAGGTAAGAGGGGATGAGGGGAGGTAAGAGGAGGTGAGAGGGGAGGTAAGAGGGGGTGAGGGGAGGTAAGAGGGGGTGAGGGGAGGTAAGAGGGGGTGAGGGGAGGTAAGAGGGGAGGTAAGAGGGGGTGAGGGGAGGTAAGAGGGGGTGAGGGGAGGTAAGAGGGGATGAGGGGAGGTAAGAGGGGGTGAGGGGAGGTAAGAGGGGAGGTAAGAGGGGGTGAGGGGAGGTAAGAGGGGGTGAGGGATGGAAGTAGATGGGTTTTGAGAGTTTGTGTAGACGAATGTGTTATGCATGTCATCACTGGTTTATAGGGGGAGGCAGAAAGATCAATCAATCAATCAAATTCATTTATAAAGCCCTTTTATACATCAGCCGATGGCACAAAGTGCTGTACAGAAACCCAGCCTAAAACCCCAAACAGTAAGCAATGCAGATATAACAGCACAGTGGCTAGGAAAAACTCCCTAGAAAGGCAGGAACCTAGAGAGGAACCAGGCTATGAGGGGTGGCCAGTCCTCTTCTGGCTGTGCCGGGTGGAGATTATAACAGTACAGTCAAGATGTTCAAACGTTCATAGATGACCAGGAGGGTCAAATAATAATCATAGTGGTTGTAGAGGAAGCAACAAGTCAGCACCTCAGGAGTAAATGTCAGTTGGCTTTTCATAGTCAATCATTCCAAGTTGAAAACAGCAGGTCTGGGACAGGTAGCACGTCCGGTGAACAGGTCAGGGTTCCATAGCCGCAGGCAGAACAGTTGAAACTGGAGCTGCAGCATGAACAGGTGAACTGGGGACTGCAAGGTGATGCAGCAAGACCAGGTAGTCCTGAGGCATGGTCCTATGGCGCAGGTGTGTATACTATATATGAGAGAGAGAGAGAGAGAGAGAGAGAGAGAGAGAGAGAGAGAGAGAGAGAGAGAGAGAGAGAGAGAGAGAGAGACAGAGAGAGAGAGAGAGAGAGAGAGAGAGAGAATTAGAGGGAGCATACTTAAATGCACACAGGATACCGGATAAGAAAGGAGAAATAACAGACTGACCCTAGCCCCCCGACACATAAACTACTGCAGCATAAATACTGGAGGCTGAGACAGGAGGGGTCAGGAGACACTGTGGCCCCGTTCGACTTTACCCCCGGACAGTTCCAACCAGGCAGGCTATAACCTGCTTGGTATCAAATAAAAAGTGGCCCCGACACTTAGTTGATGCGTTTCGGTGATTTGATTAGTCTTTTTATCAACCTGTCCACATGAAGACATTTTTCCATCTTCAGTGTATGTGAGGGAGGTAGAGGGAGGTACTTCTAGCCTGTTCATCATGAACTGTCATACCTATCTCTTATTTCTGGGTATGACCATGCATAAACTAACTCACATAAGGGAAAATTAAAAACACAAATGGAACCTAGTAAAAATACATACGGAAAAGCAATGCAAATACAAGAGTTGGTTCCTACCTTTAGAAACAGGTCCGCATTCAGCAGGACAGAAATACATTATGTACAACAAACCTCTGACCTGTAGAAAAAGGTTTCACAACATTTGCCTACTGAACATGGATCAGGTCTATTACGGTAGTCTTTCAGCAGGATCCTGTTACAGTCACACTACGAGCGCATCGCTATCAGAAGGAAACTATTGTGTCGGGCCATTTTGTTGCCTCGCTCACTGACGCAGAAGCGTTGGTAGGCAGTGACATAAATACTACATGTCTTCAAACAATATATTGTATAGAGAAAGAGAGGGGAAGGAGAAAGAGAGGGGAAGGAGAAAGAGAGGGGAAGGAGAAAGAGAGGGGAAGGAAAAAGAGAGGGGAAGGAAAAAGAGAGGGGAAGGAAAAAGAGAGGAGAAGGAGAAAGAGAGGGGAAGGAGAAAGAGAGGGGAAGGAAAAAGAGAGGGGAAGGAGAAAGAGAGGGGAAGGAGAAAGAGAGGGGAAGGAAAAAGAGAGGGGAAGGAGAAAGAGAGGGGAAGGAAAAAGAGAGGGGAAGGAGAAAGAGAGGGGAAGGAGAAAGAGAGGGGAAGGAGAAAGAGAGGGGAAGGAAAAAGAGAGGGGAAGGAGAAAGAGAGGGGAAGGAGAAAGAGAGGGGAACGAGAAAGAGAGGGGAAGGAGAAAGAGAGGGGAAGGAGAAAGAGAGGGGAAGGAGAAAGAGAGGGGAAGGAGAATGAGAGGGGAAGGAGAAAGAGAGGGGAAGGAGAAAGAGAGGGGAAGGAGAAAGAGAGATGAAGGAGAAAAAGAGAGGAGAGAGAAAACAAAGAAGTGTGAAAACTCCAGGTTGTTAAGATGAAGAGTGGGGTGGGAGGGTTGGTGGATGGAGGGATAAGGTGAGAGGAGGGGGAGAGAGGAGGAGAGGAGGAGAGTGACTAAGAGATAAAAGAGGAGAGTGAGGATGAGTGGGACAGCCTCGGGGGGGGTGGAGAGGAGAGGAAGGCATCAGCCGATGAGGCTCTGGGGCACTACAGAGGGGTGTTAGGAGACAAGAAGGAGAGGGGCGAATGGATCATAAAGGGGAAGATAACATGCTCTCATAATCCAGCCAGACTGAGAGCCCCGGGGTCCTCTGGGAGAACGGAGGGTTGGATCCCTCTTTAACGAGGAAGTAATGAACTGCTGAAGCAGCCATGCATGTGTGTGTGTGTGTGTGTGTGCTCTGTACATGTGTGTGTGTGCTCTGTACATGTGTGTGTGTGCTCTGTACATGTGTGTGTGTGCTCTGTACATGTGTGTGTGTGTGTGCTCTGTACATGTGTGTGTGTGCTCTGTACATGTGTGTGTGTGTGTGTTCTGTACATGTGTGTGTGTGTGCTCTGTACATGTGTGTGTGTGCTCTGTACATGTGTGTGTGTGCTCTGTACATGTGTGTGTGTGTTCTGTACATGTGTGTGTGTGTGTGCTCTGTAAATGTGTTTGTGTGCTCTGTACATGTGTGTGTGTGTGTGTGTGTGTGTGTGTGCGTAACGGTGATGTACCTGTGTGTCTACACATATGATTATTCTGAGGCTACAAGGCTCTCCAACAGCACAATACTAATTTCTTCCTGGTTTTGGGATGTCTTATGCAGATGTCACATACAGGGTTTGATTATTATACCAACACAGAGCAGTGCGTGTAGTCTAGTCTAGTGTGTGTATGTGTGTGTGTAAGAGAGAGAGACAGAGAGAGAGACAGAGTGAGAGAGACAGAGACAGAGAGCGAGACAGACAGAGAGAGACAGAAAGAGAGACAGCGAGACAGAGAGAGAGACAGCGAGACAGAGAGAGAGACAGCGAGACAAAGAGAGAGACAGAGAGAGAGACAGAGTGAGAGAGAGAGACAGCGAGACAAAGAGAGAGAGAGACAGAAAGAGAGACAGCGAGACAGAGAGAGAGACATCGAGACAAAAGAGAGAGAGACAGCGAGACAAAGAGAGAGAGAGACAGAAAGAGAGACAGCGAGACAGAGAGAGAGACAGCGAGACAAAGAGAGAGAGAGACAGCGAGACAAAGAGAGAGAGAGACAGCGAGACAAAGAGAGAGAGAGACAGCGAGACAAAGAGAGAGAGAGACAGACAAACTGAGAGACAAATGGGTGTTGGTAGGTAGACCTCTAATTGGTGTGGAGGGTTTGTACAGTACAGATGTCTTCATCCAAGAGAACCCACCAGACTGAATATGGAACAGGAACAAAGAGGAAAGCTGCTGGGAGTATCTGGTTGGCTGGGAATGTTGCTATCCTAGCTATGATTGGTGGAGGGTATGCAGCTCGACATCATGTTGTTTTGAACTGAGGCAAGGCAAAGACCTACACACACACATGTGCGGGCACACAGACACACACACACACACACACGCAAACTGTGTGTGCGTGTGTGTCTGTGCATGCGTGTGTGTGTGTGTGTGTGTGTGTGTGTGTGTGTGAGTCAGAATCAGTGCACTGAAATCAGAGGGAACATGCTTAATTTCTTCCCTCACTTTTAATACAGACTTCCAGGACAGAAGACTTTGCGGCTTAATGGAGGAACTGCCTCCAGGTGGATTTCCAACACGCCACATTCATCACATCAGACCATTTCTGCTGCAGATAAACTGAAAGTCAAAGGGAGGAGAGAGATACATTTCAAGTCATAACGAATGACTAACGCAGGAGGGGAAAAAAAGACGGAATAAATGTGGATCCATCCGTGCTTTTGTAATGGAATGCAGTGGATACTGTACAGCTAACGGAAGTACACCACACAAAAAGCAGAACAACTAGTAAATCAAATCTGAGAGAAGAGACAGTGAGTCAGGGGTAAATGTATATATCTGAGAAGAGAGAGAGTGAGTCAGGGGTAAATGTATATATCTGAGAAGAGAGACAGTGAGTCAGGGGTAAATGTATATATCTGAGAGGAGAGAGACAGTGAGTCAGGGGTAAATGTATATATCTCTCAGGGGTAAATGTATATATCTGAGAGGAGAGACAGTGAGTCAGGGGTAAATGTATATATCTGAGAGGAGAGACAGTGAGTCAGGGGTAAATGTATATATCTGAGAGGAGAGACAGTGAGTCAGGGGTAAATGTATATATCTGAGAGGAGAGAGACAGTGAGTCAGGGGTAAATGTATATATCTGAGAGAGAGAGACAGTGAGTCAGGGGTAAATGTATATATCTGAGAGGAGAGAGACAGTGAGTCAGGGGTAAATGTATATATCTGAGAAGAGAGAGACAGTGAGTCAGGGGTAAATGTATATATCTGAGAGGAGAGAGACAGTGAGTCAGGGGGTAAATGTATATATCTGAGAGGAGAGAGACAGTGAGTCAGGGGTAAATGTATATATCTGAGAAGAGAGAGACAGTGAGTCAGGGGTAAATGTATATATCTGAGAGAGAGAGAGGAGAGAGACAGTGAGTCAGGGGTAAATGTATATATCTGAGAAGAGAGAGACAGTGAGTCAGGGGTAAATGTATAAATCTGAGAGGAGAGAGACAGTGAGTCAGGGGTAAATGTATATATCTGAGAAGAGAGAGACAGTGAGTCAGGGGTAAATGTATATATCTGAGAAGAGAGAGACAGTGAGTCAGGGGTAAATGTATAAATCTGAGAGAGAGAGACAGTGAGTCAGGGGTAAATGTATATATCTGAGAAGAGAGAGACAGTGAGTCAGGGGTAAATGTATATATCTGAGAAGAGAGAGACAGTGAGTCAGGGGTAAATGTATAAATCTGAGAGGAGAGAGACAGTGAGTCAGGGGTAAATGTATAAATCTGAGAAGAGAGAGAGTGAGTCAGGGGTAAATGTATAAATCTGAGAGTGAGTCAGGGGTAAATGTATAAATCTGAGAGGAGAGAGTCAGGGGTAAATGTATAAATCTGAGAGGAGAGAGAGTGAGTCAGGGGTAAATGTATAAATCTGAGAAGAGAGAGAGTGAGTCAGGGGTAAATGTATATATCTGAGAGGAGAGAGAGTGAGTCAGGGGTAAATGTATAAATCTGAGAAGAGAGAGTCAGGGGTAAATGTATAAATCTGAGAAGAGAGAGAGTGAGTCAGGGGTAAATGTATATATCTGAGAGGAGAGAGAGTGAGTCAGGGGTAAATGTATAAATCTGAGAAGAGAGAGAGTGAGTCAGGGGTAAATGTATATATCTGAGAGGAGAGAGAGTGAGTCAGGGGTAAATGTATAAATCTGAGAGGAGAGACAGTGAGTCAGGGGTAAATGTATATATCTGAGAGGAGAGAGACAGTGAGTCAGGGGTAAATAAATCTGAGAGAGAGAGACAGTGAGTCAGGGTAAATATATCTGAGAAGAGAGACAGTGAGTCAGGGGTAAATGTATATATCTGAGAAGAGAGAGAGTGAGTCAGGGGTAAATGTATATATCTGAGAAGAGAGACAGTGAGTCAGGGGTAAATGTATATATCTGAGAAGAGAGACAGTGAGTCAGGGGTAAATGTATAAATCTGAGAGGAGAGAGACAGTGAGTCAGGGGTAAATGTATATATCTGAGAGAGAGACAGTGAGTCAGGGGTAAATGTATATATCTGAGAAGAGAGAAGTGAGTCAGGGGTAAATGAATCTGAGAGAGAGACAGTGAGTCAGGGGTAAATGTATAAATCTGAGAGAGAGAGACAGTGAGTCAGGGGTAAATGTATAAATCTGAGAAGAGAGAGACAGTGAGTCAGGGGTAAATGTATATATCTGAGAAGAGAGAGACAGTGAGTCAGGGGTAAATGTATAAATCTGAGAAGGAGAGAGACAGTGAGTCAGGGGTAAATGTATAAATCTGAGAAGAGAGAGACAGTGAGTCAGGGGTAAATGTATAAATCTGAGAAGAGAGAGAGTGAGTCAGGGGTAAATGTATAAATCTGAGAGAGAGAGAGTAAATGTGAGTCAGGGGTAAATGTATAAATCTGAGAAGAGAGAGAGTGAGTCAGGGGTAAATGTATATATCTGAGAGAGAGAGAGTGAGTCAGGGGTAAATGTATAAATCTGAGAAGAGAGAGAGTGAGTCAGGGGTAAATGTATATATCTGAGAGGAGAGAGAGTGAGTCAGGGGTAAATGTATAAATCTGAGAAGAGAGAGAGTGAGTCAGGGGTAAATGTATATATCTGAGAGGAGAGAGAGTGAGTCAGGGGTAAATGTATAAATCTGAGAGGAGAGACAGTGAGTCAGGGGTAAATGTATATATCTGAGAGGAGAGAGACAGTGAGTCAGGGGTAAATGTATATATCTGAGAGGAGAGAGACAGTGAGTCAGGGGTAAATGTATATATCTGAGAAGAGAGACAGTGAGTCAGGGCTAAATGTATATATCTGAGAAGAGAGACAGTGAGTCAGGGGTAAATGTATATATCTGAGAAGAGAGAGAGTGAGTCAGGGGTAAATGTATATATCTGAGAGGAGAGACAGTGAGTCAGGGGTAAATGTATATATCTGAGAAGAGAGACAGTGAGTCAGGGGTAAATGTATATATCTGAGAAGAGAGAGAGTGAGTCAGGGGTAAATGTATATATCTGAGAAGAGAGACAGTGAGTCAGGGGTAAATGTATATATCTGAGAGGAGAGAGACAGTGAGTCAGGGGTAAATGTATATATCTGAGAGGAGAGAGACAGTGAGTCAGGGGTAAATGTATATATCTGAGAGGAGAGACAGTGAGTCAGGGGTAAATGTATATATCTGAGAGGAGAGAGACAGTGAGTCAGGGGTAAATGTATATATCTGAGAGGAGAGAGACAGTGAGTCAGGGGTAAATGTATATATCTGAGAAGAGAGAGACAGTGAGTCAGGGGTAAATGTATATATCTGAGAGGAGAGAGACAGTGAGTCAGGGGTAAATGTATATATCTGAGAGGAGAGAGACAGTGAGTCAGGGGTAAATGTATATATCTGAGAGGAGAGAGACAGTGAGTCAGGGGTAAATGTATATATCTGAGAGGAGAGACAGTGAGTCAGGGGTAAATGTATATATCTGAGAGGAGAGACAGTGAGTCAGGGGTAAATGTATATATCTGAGAGGAGAGAGACAGTGAGTCAGGGGTAAATGTATATATCTGAGAGGAGAGACAGTGAGTCAGGGGTAAATGTATATATCTGAGAGGAGAGAGACAGTGAGTCAGGGGTAAATGTATATATCTGAGAAGAGAGAGACAGTGAGTCAGGGGTAAATGTATATATCTGAGAGGAGAGAGACAGTGAGTCAGGGGTAAATGTATATATCTGAGAGGAGAGAGACAGTGAGTCAGGGGTAAATGTATATATCTGAGAAGAGAGAGACAGTGAGTCAGGGGTAAATGTATAAATCTGAGAGGAGAGAGACAGTGAGTCAGGGGTAAATGTATATATCTGAGAAGAGAGAGACAGTGAGTCAGGGGTAAATGTATAAATCTGAGAGGAGAGAGACAGTGAGTCAGGGGTAAATGTATATATCTGAGAAGAGAGAGACAGTGAGTCAGGGGTAAATGTATAAATCTGAGAAGAGAGAGACAGTGAGTCAGGGGTAAATGTATAAATCTGAGAGGAGAGAGACAGTGAGTCAGGGGTAAATGTATATATCTGAGAAGAGAGAGACAGTGAGTCAGGGGTAAATGTATATATCTGAGAAGAGAGAGACAGTGAGTCAGGGGTAAATGTATAAATCTGAGAGGAGAGAGACAGTGAGTCAGGGGTAAATGTATAAATCTGAGAAGAGAGAGAGTGAGTCAGGGGTAAATGTATAAATCTGAGAGGAGAGAGAGTGAGTCAGGGGTAAATGTATAAATCTGAGAGGAGAGAGAGTGAGTCAGGGGTAAATGTATAAATCTGAGAAGAGAGAGAGTGAGTCAGGGGTAAATGTATATATCTGAGAGGAGAGAGAGTGAGTCAGGGGTAAATGTATAAATCTGAGAAGAGAGAGAGTGAGTCAGGGGTAAATGTATATATCTGAGAGGAGAGAGAGTGAGTCAGGGGTAAATGTATAAATCTGAGAAGAGAGAGAGTGAGTCAGGGGTAAATGTATATATCTGAGAGGAGAGAGAGTGAGTCAGGGGTAAATGTATAAATCTGAGAGGAGAGACAGTGAGTCAGGGGTAAATGTATATATCTGAGAGGAGAGAGACAGTGAGTCAGGGGTAAATGTATATATCTGAGAGGAGAGAGACAGTGAGTCAGGGGTAAATGTATATATCTGAGAAGAGAGACAGTGAGTCAGGGCTAAATGTATATATCTGAGAAGAGAGACAGTGAGTCAGGGGTAAATGTATATATCTGAGAAGAGAGAGAGTGAGTCAGGGGTAAATGTATATATCTGAGAGGAGAGACAGTGAGTCAGGGGTAAATGTATATATCTGAGAAGAGAGACAGTGAGTCAGGGGTAAATGTATATATCTGAGAAGAGAGAGAGTGAGTCAGGGGTAAATGTATATATCTGAGAAGAGAGACAGTGAGTCAGGGGTAAATGTATATATCTGAGAAGAGAGAGACAGTGAGTCAGGGGTAAATGTATAAATCTGAGAGGAGAGAGACAGTGAGTCAGGGGTAAATGTATATATCTGAGAAGAGAGAGACAGTGAGTCAGGGGTAAATGTATAAATCTGAGAAGAGAGAGACAGTGAGTCAGGGGTAAATGTATAAATCTGAGAGGAGAGAGACAGTGAGTCAGGGGTAAATGTATATATCTGAGAAGAGAGAGACAGTGAGTCAGGGGTAAATGTATATATCTGAGAAGAGAGAGACAGTGAGTCAGGGGTAAATGTATAAATCTGAGAGGAGAGAGACAGTGAGTCAGGGGTAAATGTATAAATCTGAGAAGAGAGAGAGTGAGTCAGGGGTAAATGTATAAATCTGAGAGGAGAGAGAGTGAGTCAGGGGTAAATGTATAAATCTGAGAGGAGAGAGAGTGAGTCAGGGGTAAATGTATAAATCTGAGAAGAGAGAGAGTGAGTCAGGGGTAAATGTATATATCTGAGAGGAGAGAGAGTGAGTCAGGGGTAAATGTATAAATCTGAGAAGAGAGAGAGTGAGTCAGGGGTAAATGTATATATCTGAGAGGAGAGAGAGTGAGTCAGGGGTAAATGTATAAATCTGAGAAGAGAGAGAGTGAGTCAGGGGTAAATGTATATATCTGAGAGGAGAGAGAGTGAGTCAGGGGTAAATGTATAAATCTGAGAGGAGAGACAGTGAGTCAAATCAAATCAAATCAAATTTTATTTGTCACATACACATGGTTAGCAGATGTTAATGCGAGTGTAGCGAAATGCTTGTGCTTCTAGTTCCGACAATGCAGTAATAACGAGCAAGTAATCTAACTAACAATTCCAAAAAAAAACTACTGTCTTATACACAGTGTAAGGGGATAAGAATATGTACATAAGGATATATGAATGAGTGATGGTACAGAGCAGCATAGGCAAGATACAGTAGATGATATCGAGTACAGTATATACATATGAGATAAGTATGTAAACCAAGTGGCATAGTTAAAGTGGCTAGTGATACATGTATTACATAAGGATGCAGTCGATGATATAGAGTACAGTATCAACGTATGCATATGAGATGAACAATGTAGGGTAAGTAACATTATATAAGGTAGCATTGTTTAAAGTGGCTAGTGATATATTTACATAATTTCCCATCAATTCCCATGATTAAAGTGGCTGGAGTAGAGTCAGTGTCATTGACAGTGTGTTGGCAGTAGCCACTCAATGTTGGTGGTGGCTGTTTAACAGTCTGATGGCCTTGAGATAGAAGCTGTTTTTCAGTCTCTCGGTCCCAGCTTTGATGCACCTGTACTGACCTCGCCTTCTGGATGACAGCGGGGTGAACAGGCAGTGGCTCGGGTGGTTGATGTCCTTGATGATCTTTATGGCCTTCCTGTAGCATCGGGTGGTGTAGGTGTCCTGGAGGGCAGGTAGTTTGCCCCGGTGATGCGTTGTGCAGACCTCACTACCCTCTGGAGAGCCTTACGGTTGAGGGCGGTGCAGTTGCCATACCAGGCGGTGATACAGCCCGCCAGGATGCTCTCGATTGTGCATCTGTAGAAGTTTGTGAGTGCTTTTGGTGACAAGCCGAATTTCTTCAGCCTCCTGAGGTTGAAGAGGCGCTGCTGCGCCTTCCTCACGATGCTGTCTGTGTGAGTGGACCAATTCAGTTTGTCTGTGATGTGTATGCCGAGGAACTTAAAACTTGCTACCCTCTCCACTACTGTTCCATCGATGTGGATGGGGGTGTTCCCTCTGCTGTTTCCTGAAGTCCACAATCATCTCCTTAGTTTTGTTGACGTTGAGTGTGAGGTTATTTTCCTGACACCACACTCCGAGGGCCCTCACCTCCTCCCTGTAGGCCGTCTCGTCGTTGTTGGTAATCAAGCCTACCACTGTTGTGTCGTCCGCAAACTTGATGATTGAGTTGGAGCGTGCATGGCCACGCAGTCGTGGGTGAACAGGGAGTACAGGAGGGGGCTCAGAACGCACCCTTGTGGGGCCCCAGTGTTGAGGATCAGCGGGGAGGAGATGTTGTTGCCTACCCTCACCACCTGGGGCGGCCCGTCAGGAAGTCCAGTACCCAGTTGCACAGGGCGGGGTCGAGACCCAGGGTCTCGAGCTTGATGACGAGCTTGGAGGGTACTATGGTGTTGAATGCCGAGCTGTAGTCGATGAACAGCATTCTCACATAGGTATTCCTCTTGTCCAGATGGGTTAGGGCAGTGTGCAGTGTGGTTGAGATTGCATCGTCTGTGGACCTATTTGGGCGGTAAGCAAATTGGAGTGGGTCAAGGGTGTCAGGTAGGGTGGAGGTGATATGGTCCTTGACTAGTCTCTCAAAGCACTTCATGATGACGGATGTGAGTGCTACGGGGCGGTAGTCGTTTAGCTCAGTTACCTTAGCTTTCTTGGGAACAGGAACAATGGTGGCCCTCTTGAAGCATGTGGGAACAGCAGACTGGTATAGGGATTGGTTGAATATGTCCGTAAACACACCGGCCAGCTGGTCTGCGCATGCTCTGAGGGCGCGGCTGGGGATGCCGTCTGGGCCTGCAGCCTTGCGAGGGTTAACACGTTTAAATGTCTTACTCACTTCGGCTGCAGTGAAGGAGAGACCGCATGATTCCGTTGCAGGCCGTGTCAGTGGCACTGTATTGTCCTCAAAGCGGGCAAAAAGTTATTTAGTCTGCCTGGGAGCAAGACATCCTGGTCCGTGACTGGGCTGGGTTTCTTCCTGTAGTCCGTGATTGACTGTAGACCCTGCCACATACCTCTTGTGTCTGAGCCGTTGAATTGAGATTCTACTTTGTCTCTGTACTGGCGCTTAGCTTGTTTGATAGCCTTGCGGAGGGAATAGCTGCACTGTTTGTATTCAGCCATGTTACCAGACACCTTGCCCTGATTAAAAGCAGTGGTTCGTGCCTTCAGTTTCACACGAATGCTGCCATCAATCCACGGTTTCTGGTTAGGGAATGTTTTAATCGTTGCTATGGGAACGACATCTTCAACGCACGTTCTAATGAACTCGCACACCGTATCAGCGTATTCGTCAATGTTGTTGTCTGACGCAATACGAAACATCTCCCAGTCCACGTGATGGAAGCAGTCTTGGAGTGTGGAGTCAGCTTGGTCGGACCAGCGTTGGACAGACCTCAGCGTGGGAGCTTCTTGTTTTAGTTTCTGTCTGTAGGCAGGGATCAACAAAATGGAGTCGTGGTCAGCTTTTCCGAAAGGGGGCGGGGCAGGGCCTTATATGCGTCGCGGAAGTTAGAGTAACAATGATCCAGGGTCTTTCCACCCCTGGTTGCGCAATCAATATGCTGATAAAATTTAGGGAGTCTTGTTTTCAGATTAGCCTTGTTAAAATCCCCAGCTACAATGAATGCAGCCTCCGGATAAATCGTTTCCAGTTTGCAGAGAGTTAAATAAAGTTCGTTCAGAGCCATCGATGTGTCTGCTTGGGGGGATATATACGGCTGTGATTATAATCGAAGAGAATTCTCTTGGTAGATAATGCGGTCTACATTTGATTGTGAGGAATTCTAAATCAGGTGAACAGAAGGATTTGAGTTCCTGTATGTTTCCTTCATCACACCATGTCACGTTGGCCATAAGACATACGCCCCCCGCCCGTCTTCTTACCAGAGAGATGTTTGTTTCTGTCGGCGCGATGCGTGGAGAAACCCGCTGGCTGCACCGCTTCGGATTGCGTCTCTCCAGTGAGCCATGTTTCCGTGAAGCAGAGAACGTTACAGTCTCTGATGTCCCTCTGGAATGCTACCCTTGCTCGGATTTCATCAACCTTGTTGTCAAGAGACTGGACATTGGCAAGAAGAATGCTGGGGAGTGGTGCACGATGTGCCCGTCTCCGGAGTCTGACCAGAAGACCGCTTCGTTTCCCTCTTTTTCTGAGTCGTTTTTGGTCGCTGCATGTGATCCACTCGGTTACACTGGTTGTAAGGCAGAACTCAGGATCCGCATCGCGAAAAACATATTCTTGGTCGTACTGATGGTGAGTTGACGCTGATCTTATATTCAGTAGTTCTTGTCGGCTGTATGTAAAGAAACCTAAGATGACCTGGGGTACTAGTGTAAGAAATAACACGTAAAAAAACAAAAAACTGCATAGTTTCCTAGGAACGCGAAGCGAGGCGGCCATCTCTGTCGGCGCCGGAAGTAAAGTAAAGTGAGTAAAGTGAGTCAGGGGTAAATGTATATATCTGAGAGGAGAGAGACAGTGAGTCAGGGGTAAATGTATATATCTGAGAGGAGAGAGACAGTGAGTCAGGGGTAAATGTATATATCTGAGAAGAGAGACAGTGAGTCAGGGCTAAATGTATATATCTGAGAAGAGAGACAGTGAGTCAGGGGTAAATGTATATATCTGAGAAGAGAGAGAGTGAGTCAGGGGTAAATGTATATATCTGAGAGGAGAGACAGTGAGTCAGGGGTAAATGTATATATCTGAGAAGAGAGACAGTGAGTCAGGGGTAAATGTATATATCTGAGAAGAGAGAGAGTGAGTCAGGGGTAAATGTATATATCTGAGAAGAGAGACAGTGAGTCAGGGGTAAATGTATATATCTGAGAGGAGAGAGACAGTGAGTCAGGGGTAAATGTATATATCTGAGAGGAGAGAGACAGTGAGTCAGGGGTAAATTTATAAATCTGAGAGGAGAGAGACAGTGAGTCAGGGGTAAATGTATATATCTGAGAGGAGAGAGAGTGAATCAGGGGTAAATGTATATATCTGAGAAGAGAGAGACAGTGAGTCAGGGATAAATGTATATATCTGAGAGGAGAGAGACAGTGAGTCAGGGGTAAATGTATATATCTGAGAGGAGAGAGACAGTGAGTCAGGGGTAAATGTATATATCTGAGAGGAGAGAGACAGTGAGTCAGGGGTAAATGTATATATCTGAGAGGAGAGAGACAGTGAGTCAGGGGTAAATGTATATATCTGAGAGGAGAGAGACAGTGAGTCAGGGGTAAATGTATATATCTGAGAGGAGAGAGACAGTGAGTCAGGGGTAAATGTATAAATCTGAGAGGAGAGAGACAGTGAGTCAGGGGTAAATGTATATATCTGAGAGGAGAGAGAGTGAGTCAGGGGTAAATGTATATATCTGAGAAGAGAGAGACAGTGAGTCAGGGGTATGTATAAATCTGAGAGGAGAGAGACAGTGAGTCAGGGGTAAATGTATATATCTGACAGGAGAGAGACAGTGAGTCAGGGGTAAATGTATAAATCTGAGAGGAGAGAGACAGTGAGTCAGGGGTAAATGTATATATCTGAGAGGAGAGAGAGTGAGTCAGGGGTAAATGTATATATCTGAGAAGAGAGAGACAGTGAGTCAGGGGTAAATGTATATATCTGAGAGGAAAGAGACAGTGAGTCAGGGGTAAATGTATATATCTGAGAGGAGAGAGACAGTGAGTCAGGGGTAAATGTATATATCTGAGAGGAGAGAGACAGTGAGTCAGGGGTAAATGTATATATCTGAGAGGAGAGAGACAGTGAGTCAGGGGTAAATGTATAAATCTGAGAGGAGAGAGACAGTGAGTCAGGGGTAAATGTATATATCTGAGAGGAGAGAGAGTGAGTCAGGGGTAAATGTATATATCTGAGAAGAGAGAGACAGTGAGTCAGGGGTATGTATAAATCTGAGAGGAGAGAGACAGTGAGTCAGGGGTAAATGTATATATCTGACAGGAGAGAGACAGTGAGTCAGGGGTAAATGTATATATCTGACAGGAGAGAGACAGGGAGTCAGGGGTAAATGTATATATCTGAGAAGAGAGAGAGAGTGAGTCAGGGGTAAATGTATATATCTGAGAGGAGAGAGACAGTGAGTCAGGGGTAAATGTATATATCTGACAGGAGAGAGACAGGGAGTCAGGGGTAAATGTATATATCTGAGAAGAGAGAGAGAGTGAGTCAGGGGTAAATGTATATATCTGAGAGGAGAGACAGTGAGTCAGGGGTAAATGTATATATCTGAGAGGAGAGACAGTGAGTCAGGGGTAAATGTATAAATCTGAGAAGAGAGAGACAGTGAGTCAGGGGTAAATGTATATATCTGAGAGGAGAGAGACAGTGAGTCAGGGGTAAATGTATATATCTGACAGGAGAGAGACAGGGAGTCAGGGGTAAATGTATATATCTGAGAAGAGAGAGAGAGTGAGTCAGGGGTAAATGTATATATCTGAGAGGAGAGACAGTGAGTCAGGGGTAAATGTATATATCTGAGAAGAGAGAGAGAGTGAGTCAGGGGTAAATGTATAAATCTGAGAGAAGAGAGACAGTGAGTCAGGGGTAAATGTATAAATCTGAGAAGAGAGAGACAGTGAGTCAGGGGTAAATGTATATATCTGAGAGGAGAGAGACAGGGAGTCAGGGGTAAATGTATATATCTGAGAAGAGAGAGAGAGTGAGTCAGGGGTAAATGTATAAATCTGAGAGAAGAGAGACAGTGAGTCAGGGGTAAATGTATAAATCTGAGAAGAGAGAGACAGTGAGTCAGGGGTAAATGTATAAATCTGAGAGGAGAGAGACAGTGAGTCAGGGGTAAATGTATATATCTGAGAAGAGAGAGACAGTGAGTCAGGGGTAAATGTATATATCTGAGAGGAGAGAGAGTGAGTCAGGGGTAAATGTATATATCTGAGAAGAGAGAGACAGTGAGTCAGGGGTATGTATAAATCTGAGAGGAGAGAGACAGTGAGTCAGGGGTAAATGTATATATCTGACAGGAGAGAGACAGTGAGTCAGGGGTAAATGTATAAATCTGAGAGGAGAGAGACAGTGAGTCAGGGGTAAATGTATATATCTGAGAGGAGAGAGAGTGAGTCAGGGGTAAATGTATATATCTGAGAAGAGAGAGACAGTGAGTCAGGGGTAAATGTATATATCTGAGAGGAGAGAGACAGTGAGTCAGGGGTAAATGTATATATCTGAGAGGAGAGAGACAGTGAGTCAGGGGTAAATGTATATATCTGAGAGGAGAGAGACAGTGAGTCAGGGGTAAATGTATATATCTGAGAGGAGAGAGACAGTGAGTCAGGGGTAAATGTATAAATCTGAGAGGAGAGAGACAGTGAGTCAGGGGTAAATGTATATATCTGAGAGGAGAGAGAGTGAGTCAGGGGTAAATGTATATATCTGAGAAGAGAGAGACAGTGAGTCAGGGGTATGTATAAATCTGAGAGGAGAGAGACAGTGAGTCAGGGGTAAATGTATATATCTGACAGGAGAGAGACAGTGAGTCAGGGGTAAATGTATATATCTGACAGGAGAGAGACAGGGAGTCAGGGGTAAATGTATATATCTGAGAAGAGAGAGAGAGTGAGTCAGGGGTAAATGTATATATCTGAGAGGAGAGAGACAGTGAGTCAGGGGTAAATGTATATATCTGACAGGAGAGAGACAGGGAGTCAGGGGTAAATGTATATATCTGAGAAGAGAGAGAGAGTGAGTCAGGGGTAAATGTATATATCTGAGAGGAGAGACAGTGAGTCAGGGGTAAATGTATATATCTGAGAGGAGAGACAGTGAGTCAGGGGTAAATGTATAAATCTGAGAAGAGAGAGACAGTGAGTCAGGGGTAAATGTATATATCTGAGAGGAGAGAGACAGTGAGTCAGGGGTAAATGTATATATCTGACAGGAGAGAGACAGGGAGTCAGGGGTAAATGTATATATCTGAGAAGAGAGAGAGAGTGAGTCAGGGGTAAATGTATATATCTGAGAGGAGAGACAGTGAGTCAGGGGTAAATGTATATATCTGAGAAGAGAGAGAGAGTGAGTCAGGGGTAAATGTATAAATCTGAGAGAAGAGAGACAGTGAGTCAGGGGTAAATGTATAAATCTGAGAAGAGAGAGACAGTGAGTCAGGGGTAAATGTATATATCTGAGAGGAGAGAGACAGGGAGTCAGGGGTAAATGTATATATCTGAGAAGAGAGAGAGAGTGAGTCAGGGGTAAATGTATAAATCTGAGAGAAGAGAGACAGTGAGTCAGGGGTAAATGTATAAATCTGAGAAGAGAGAGACAGTGAGTCAGGGGTAAATGTATAAATCTGAGAGGAGAGAGACAGTGAGTCAGGGGTAAATGTATATATCTGAGAAGAGAGAGACAGTGAGTCAGGGGTAAATGTATAAATCTGAGAGGAGAGAGACAGTGAGTCAGGGGTAAATGTATATATCTGAGAAGAGAGACAGTGAGTCAGGGGTAAATGTATATATCTGAGAAGAGAGAGAGTGAGTCAGGGGTAAATGTATAAATCTGAGAAGAGAGAGACAGTGAGTCAGGGGTAAATGTATAAATCTGAGAGGAGAGAGACAGTGAGTCAGGGGTAAATGTATATATCTGAGAAGAGAGAGACAGTGAGTCAGGGGTAAATGTATAAATCTGAGAGGAGAGAGACAGTGAGTCAGGGGTAAATGTATATATCTGAGAAGAGAGACAGTGAGTCAGGGGTAAATGTATATATCTGAGAAGAGAGAGAGTGAGTCAGGGGTAAATGTATATATCTGAGAAGAGAGACAGTGAGTCAGGGGTAAATGTATATATCTGAGAGGAGAGAGACAGTGAGTCAGGGGTAAATGTATATATCTGAGAGGAGAGAGACAGTGAGTCAGGGGTAAATGTATAAATCTGAGAGGAGAGAGACAGTGAGTCAGGGGTAAATGTATATATCTGAGAGGAGAGAGAGTGAGTCAGGGGTAAATGTATATATCTGAGAAGAGAGAGACAGTGAGTCAGGGGTAAATGTATATATCTGAGAGGAGAGAGACAGTGAGTCAGGGGTAAATGTATATATCTGAGAGGAGAGAGACAGTGAGTCAGGGGTAAATGTGAGTCAGGGGTAAATCTGATAGGAGAGAGACAGTGAGTCAGGGGTAAATGTATATATCTGAGAGGAGAGAGACAGTGAGTCAGGGGTAAATGTATATATCTGAGAGGAGAGAGACAGTGAGTCAGGGGTAAATGTATATATCTGAGAGGAGAGAGAGTGAGTCAGGGGTAAATGTATATATCTGAGAAGAGAGAGACAGTGAGTCAGGGGTATGTATAAATCTGAGAGGAGAGAGACAGTGAGTCAGGGGTAAATGTATATATCTGACAGGAGAGAGACAGTGAGTCAGGGGTAAATGTATATATCTGACAGGAGAGAGACAGGGAGTCAGGGGTAAATGTATATATCTGAGAAGAGAGAGAGAGTGAGTCAGGGGTAAATGTATATATCTGAGAGGAGAGAGACAGTGAGTCAGGGGTAAATGTATATATCTGACAGGAGAGAGACAGGGAGTCAGGGGTAAATGTATATATCTGAGAAGAGAGAGAGAGTGAGTCAGGGGTAAATGTATATATCTGAGAGGAGAGACAGTGAGTCAGGGGTAAATGTATATATCTGAGAGGAGAGACAGTGAGTCAGGGGTAAATGTATAAATCTGAGAAGAGAGAGACAGTGAGTCAGGGGTAAATGTATATATCTGAGAGGAGAAAGACAGTGAGTCAGGGGTAAATGTATATATCTGACAGGAGAGAGACAGGGAGTCAGGGGTAAATGTATATATCTGACAGGAGAGAGACAGGGAGTCAGGGGTAAATGTATATATCTGAGAGGAGAGAGACAGGGAGTCAGGGGTAAATGTATATATCTGAGAAGAGAGAGAGAGTGAGTCAGGGGTAAATGTATAAATCTGAGAGAAGAGAGACAGTGAGTCAGGGGTAAATGTATAAATCTGAGAAGAGAGAGACAGTGAGTCAGGGGTAAATGTATAAATCTGAGAGGAGAGAGACAGTGAGTCAGGGGTAAATGTATATATCTGAGAAGAGAGAGACAGTGAGTCAGGGGTAAATGTATAAATCTGAGAGGAGAGAGACAGTGAGTCAGGGGTAAATGTATAAATCTGAGAAGAGAGAGACAGTGAGTCAGGGGTAAATGTATATATCTGACAGGAGAGAGACAGGGAGTCAGGGGTAAATGTATATATCTGACAGGAGAGAGACAGTGAGTCAGGGGTAAATGTATAAATCTGAGAAGAGAGAGACAGTGAGTCAGGGGTAAATGTATAAATCTGAGAGGAGAGAGACAGTGAGTCAGGGGTAAATGTATATATCTGAGAAGAGAGAGACAGTGAGTCAGGGGTAAATGTATAAATCTGAGAGGAGAGAGACAGTGAGTCAGGGGTAAATGTATAAATCTGAGAAGAGAGAGACAGTGAGTCAGGGGTAAATGTATATATCTGACAGGAGAGAGACAGGGAGTCAGGGGTAAATGTATATATCTGAGAGGAGAGAGACAGGGAGTCAGGGGTAAATGTATATATCTGAGAAGAGAGAGAGAGTGAGTCAGGGGTAAATGTATAAATCTGAGAGGAGAGATGCAGTGAGTCAGGGGTAAATGTATATATCTGACAGGAGAGAGACAGGGAGTCAGGGGTAAATGTATATATCTGAGAGGAGAGACAGTGAGTCAGGGGTAAATGTATATATCTGACAGGAGAGAGACAGTGAGTCATGGGTAAATGTATATATCTGACAGGAGAGAGACAGTGAGTCAGGGGTAAATGTATATATCTGAGAGGAGAGACAGTGAGTCAGGGGTAAATGTATAAATCTGAGAAGAGAGAGACAGTGAGTCAGGGGTAAATGTATAAATCTGAGAGGAGAGAGACAGTGAGTCAGGGGTAAATGTATATATCTGACAGGAGAGAGACAGGGAGTCAGGGGTAAATGTATATATCTGAGAGGAGAGACAGTGAGTCAGGGGTAAATGTATATATCTGACAGGAGAGAGACAGTGAGTCATGGGTAAATGTATATATCTGACAGGAGAGAGACAGTGAGTCAGGGGTAAATGTATATATCTGAGAGGAGAGACAGTGAGTCAGGGGTAAATGTATATATCTGAGAGGAGAGACAGGGAGTCAGGGGTAAATGTATATATCTGAGAGGAGAGACAGTGAGTCAGGGGTAAATGTATATATCTGAGAGGAGAGACAGTGAGTCAGGGGTAAATGTATATATCTGAGAGGAGAGACAGTGAGTCAGGGGTAAATGTATATATCTGAGAGGAGAGACAGTGAGTCAGGGGTAAATGTATATATCTGAGAGGAGAGACAGTGAGTCAGGGGTAAATGTATATATCTGAGAGGAGAGACAGGGAGTCAGGGGTAAATGTATAAATCTGAGAGGAGAGAGACAGTGAGTCAGGGGTAAATGTATATATCTGAGAGGAGAGACAGGGAGTCAGGGGTAAATGTATAAATCTGAGAGGAGAGAGACAGTGAGTCAGGGGTAAATGTATATATCTGAGAGGAGAGACAGGGAGTCAGGGGTAAATGTATATATCTGAGAGGAGAGACAGTGAGTTAGGGGTAAATGTATATATCTGAGAGGAGAGACAGTGAGTCAGGGGTAAATGTATATATCTGAGAGGAGAGAGAGTGAGTCAGGGGTAAATGTATATATCTGAGAGGAGAGAGACAGTGAGTCAGGGGTAAATGTATATATCTGAGAGGAGAGACAGGGAGTCAGGGGTAAATGTATATATCTGAGAGGAGAGACAGTGAGTCAGGGGTAAATGTATATATCTGAGAGGAGAGACAGTGAGTCAGGGGTAAATGTATATATCTGAGAGGAGAGACAGTGAGTCAGGGGTAAATGTATATATCTGAGAGGAGAGACAGTGAGTCAGGGGTAAATGTATATATCTGAGAGGAGAGACAGTGAGTCAGGGGTAAATGTATATATCTGAGAGGAGAGACAGTGAGTCAGGGGTAAATGTATATATCTGAGAGGAGAGAGACAGTGAGTCAGGGGTAAATGTATAAATCTGAGAGGAGAGAGACAGTGAGTCAGGGGTAAATGTATAAATCTGAGAAGAGAGAGACAGTGAGTCAGGGGTAAATGTATATATCTGACAGGAGAGAGACAGGGAGTCAGGGGTAAATGTATATATCTGAGAGGAGAGACAGTGAGTCAGGGGTAAATGTATATATCTGAGAGGAGAGACAGTGAGTCAGGGGTAAATGTATATATCTGAGAGGAGAGACAGTGAGTCAGGGGTAAATGTATATATCTGAGAGGAGAGACAGTGAGTCAGGGGTAAATGTATAAATCTGAGAGGAGAGAGACAGTGAGTCAGGGGTAAATGTATAAATCTGAGAAGAGAGAGAGTGAGTCAGGGGTAAATGTATAAATCTGAGAGGAGAGAGAGTGAGTCAGGGGTAAATGTATATATCTGAGAGGAGAGAGAGTGAGTCAGGGGTAAATGTATATATCTGAGAGGAGAGACAGTGAGTCAGGGGTAAATGTATATATCTGAGAGGAGAGACAGTGAGTCAGGGGTAAATGTATATATCTGAGAGGAGAGAGACAGTGAGTCAGGGGTAAATGTATAAATCTGAGAGGAGAGAGAGTGAGTCAGGGGTAAATGTATAAATCTGAGAGGAGAGAGAGTGAGTCAGGGGTAAATGTATAAATCTGAGAGGAGAGAGACAGTGAGTCAGGGGTAAATGTATAAATCTGAGAGGAGAGAGAGTGAGTCAGGGGTAAATGTATAAATCTGAGAGGAGAGAGACAGTGAGTCAGGGGTAAATGTATAAATCTGAGAGGAGAGAAACAGTGAGTCAGGGGTAAATGTATATATCTGAGAGGAGAGAGACAGTGAGTCAGGGGTAAATGTATATATCTGAGAGGAGAGAGACAGTGAGTCAGGGGTAAATGTATATATCTGAGAGGAGAGAGAGTGAGTCAGGGGTAAATGTATATATCTGAGAGGAGAGACAGTGAGTCAGGGGTAAATGTATAAATCTGAGAGGAGAGAGAGTGAGTCAGGGGTAAATGTATATATCTGAGAAGAGAGAGACAGTGAGTCAGGGGTAAATGTATAAATCTGAGAGGAGAGACAGTGAGTCAGGGGTAAATGTATATATCTGAGAGGAGAGACAGTGAGTCAGGGGTAAATGTATAAATCTGAGAGGAGAGACAGTGAGTCAGGGGTAAATGTATATATCTGAGAAGAGAGAGACAGTGAGTCAGGGGTAAATGTATATATCTGAGAAGAGAGAGACAGTGAGTCAGGGGTAAATGTATATATCTGAGAGGAGAGAGACAGTGAGTCAGGGGTAAATGTATATATCTGAGAGGAGAGAGACAGTGAGTCAGGGGTAAATGTATAAATCTGAGAGGAGAGAAACAGTGAGTCAGGGGTAAATGTATATATCTGAGAGGAGAGAGACAGTGAGTCAGGGGTAAATGTACATATCTGAGAAGAGAGAGACAGTGAGTCAGGGGTAAATGTATAAATCTGAGAGGAGATAGACAGTGAGTCAGGGGTAAATGAATAAATCTGAGAGGAGAGACAGTGAGTCAGGGGTAAATGTATATATCTGAGAGGAGAGAGAGTGAGTCAGGGGTAAATGTATATATCTGAGAGGAGAGAGAGTGAGTCAGGGGTAAATGTATATATCTGAGAAGAGAGAGACAGTGAGTCAGTGGTAAATGTATAAATCTGAGAGGAGAGAGACAGTGAGTCAGGGGTAAATGTATAAATCTGAGAGGAGAGAGACAGTGAGTCAGGGGTAAATGTATAAATCTGAGAAGAGAGAGACAGTGAGTCAGGGGTAAATGTATATATCTGACAGGAGAGAGACAGGGAGTCAGGGGTAAATGTATATATCTGAGAGGAGAGACAGTGAGTCAGGGGTAAATGTATATATCTGAGAGGAGAGACAGTGAGTCAGGGGTAAATGTATATATCTGAGAGGAGAGACAGTGAGTCAGGGGTAAATGTATATATCTGAGAGGAGAGACAGTGAGTCAGGGGTAAATGTATAAATCTGAGAGGAGAGAGACAGTGAGTCAGGGGTAAATGTATAAATCTGAGAAGAGAGAGAGTGAGTCAGGGGTAAATGTATAAATCTGAGAGGAGAGAGAGTGAGTCAGGGGTAAATGTATATATCTGAGAGGAGAGAGAGTGAGTCAGGGGTAAATGTATATATCTGAGAGGAGAGACAGTGAGTCAGGGGTAAATGTATATATCTGAGAGGAGAGACAGTGAGTCAGGGGTAAATGTATATATCTGAGAGGAGAGAGACAGTGAGTCAGGGGTAAATGTATAAATCTGAGAGGAGAGAGAGTGAGTCAGGGGTAAATGTATAAATCTGAGAGGAGAGAGAGTGAGTCAGGGGTAAATGTATAAATCTGAGAGGAGAGAGACAGTGAGTCAGGGGTAAATGTATTAATCTGAGAGGAGAGAGAGTGAGTCAGGGGTAAATGTATATATCTGAGAGGAGAGAGACAGTGAGTCAGGGGTAAATGTATATATCTGAGAGGAGAGAGACAGTGAGTCAGGGGTAAATGTATATATCTGAGAGGAGAGAGAGTGAGTCAGGGGTAAATGTATATATCTGAGAGGAGAGACAGTGAGTCAGGGGTAAATGTATAAATCTGAGAGGAGAGAGAGTGAGTCAGGGGTAAATGTATATATCTGAGAAGAGAGAGACAGTGAGTCAGGGGTAAATGTATAAATCTGAGAGGAGAGACAGTGAGTCAGGGGTAAATGTATATATCTGAGAGGAGAGACAGTGAGTCAGGGGTAAATGTATAAATCTGAGAGGAGAGACAGTGAGTCAGGGGTAAATGTATATATCTGAGAAGAGAGAGACAGTGAGTCAGGGGTAAATGTATATATCTGAGAAGAGAGAGACAGTGAGTCAGGGGTAAATGTATATATCTGAGAGGAGAGAGACAGTGAGTCAGGGGTAAATGTATATATCTGAGAGGAGAGAGACAGTGAGTCAGGGGTAAATGTATAAATCTGAGAGGAGAGAAACAGTGAGTCAGGGGTAAATGTATAAATCTGAGAGGAGAGAGAGTGAGTCAGGGGTAAATGTATAAATCTGAGAGGAGAGAGACAGTGAGTCAGGGGGTACATGTATACATCTGAGAAGAGAGAGACAGTGAGTCAGGGGTAAATGTATATATCTGAGAAGAGAGAGACAGGGAGTCAGAGGTAAATGTATAAATAGCGGTTGGTCTGTGTCCACATGGAAGATGACATGGTGCACCGTACTTGATGTTACAGAGGTGACAATAAAAGGTCAAATAATGATGTTTGAGTCGACGCGGTTGAAAGGTAACATGAATGACTGAACATGGGCGAGAGGTAACTCGGTTGAGGTTAACGTAGTTGACACAGGCGGGAGTTGGCATGGTTGAAGGCTGGAGGTCAGACCTCGTAAATCTTTGAGAGAACTCTCGTCCCATCTCTCTTCTGGGCGACTGAGCTGAGTGCCTACTCACCCTGCTGTGTTAATGCTGTTACATCATCTCCTGCCAGGAGCAGAGAAAGAGAGGGAGAAAACAGAGGGAGAAAGGGGAAAGAGACTGTAAAGAAAGGAGTGGGAGGGGCACTGGCGCAGCGGACAGCCCACAGTCCCCGCATGGCAGGCAGGGCCATGAGCTCTGGGGGTCCAGGACCTGTCATCCACGTCTATTCTTGTCATTTGTCATAAATCATTTTTGACGGTAACCCTCCAACAAGTCAGAATCCTTTTCCATATGTACTAGGAAACTAAGTGTGTTTTTCTTGGGTTTCAGGAGTGTGATTGAAAAAGCGTCTCTCCGGCCTTGAAAAAATAAAACGTTTAACTTAACATGAGAAAATAACGACCAAATAGTTCTACCAATAAATATTTATCCATTAGCTAAAGCAAAGCTATAGGCCACATACCCTGTCACCACAGAAACACCCCGTCACCACAGAAACACCCCGTCACCACAGAAACACCCCGTCACCACAGAAACACCCCGTCACCACAGAAACACCCTGTCACCACAGAAACACCCCGTCACCACAGAAACACCCCGTCACCACAGAAACACCCCGTCACCACAGAAACACCCCGTCACCACAGAAACACCCCGTCACCACAGAAACACCCCGTCACCACAGAAACACCCCGTCACCACAGAAACACCCCGTCACCACAGAAACACCCCGTCACCACAGAAACACCCCGTCACCACAGAAACACCCCGTCACCACAGAAACACCCTGTCACCACAGAAAGGCTATCATAGCAAATTCAGCACCATGGACAGCGATCAGTAGTCTGTGTACTGCTGTCTGGTTACAATGGCTTATCATTTGGTGTTAACCCTATGAGCAAAATACGTTGAAAAGACGCTACAAATACGTTAGAAGGACGTTGGAAAGACGTTTTCAATGTGTTGTGCTACCAGGGGAGGTTTGAAAACCATTACACTAGGTTACCAGACCGATACATTAGCGGGGTCTAACTCGGGGATGTTAAAATTGTTGAACAAACACAAACCATGCCGGTCCTCCTTCTCATTGTTGACTGGCTCCCAGACATATTAACACAGTCTGTTGTGGACTTATCCTGCTGAGAGCAGGCAACCCCCACTGCCACCACACACACCTGGGTACAATCCCAGCTCCCTTCTGCTATAATGCACACTGTGCCCCTCGAGATGCTGTCTGAGGATGGACACTTTCCTTTTGGACATGTGTGTGTGTGTGTGTGTGTGTGTGTGTGTGTGTGTGTGTGTGTGTGTGTGTGTGTGTGTGTGTGTGTGTGTGTGTGTGTGTGTGTGTGTGTGTGTGCGTGCGTGCGTGCGTGCGTGCGTGCGTGCGTGCGTGCGTGCGTGCGTGCGTGCGTGCGTGCGTGCGTGCGTGCGTGTGTGTGTGTTTGTTTGTGGTTGTGTATGGTGTGTGTGTGTGTGTGTGTGTGTGTGTGTGTGTGTGTGTGTGTGTGTGTGTGTGTGTGTGTGTGTGTGTGTGTGTGTGTGTGTGTGTGTGTGCGTGTGTGTGTGTGTGTGTGTGTGTGTGTGTGTGTGTGTGTGTTTGTTTGTGGTTGTGTATGGTGTGTGTGTGTGTGTGTGTGTGTGTGTGTGTGTGTGTGTGTGTGTGTGTGTGTGTGTGTGTGTGTGTGGTTGTGTATGGTTGTGTATGGGTGTGTATGGTTGTGTGTGTGTGTGTGTGTGTGTGTGCGTGTGTGCATTTGTGTGTGCATGTGTTTCTGTGTGTGTGTATATGTGCGTGTGTGTGTATGCATGTGTGCGTGTATATGTGTGTGTGTGTGTGTGTGCGTGTGTGTGTATGCATGTGCATGTGTGTGTGAGTGTATGTGCTTTGTGTGTGCATATGTGTGTGTGTGTGCGTGTGTATGTGCATGTATGTGTGTGTGTATGGTTGTGTGTGTGTGTGTGGTTGTGTGTGGTTGTATATAGTTGTGTGTGTGGTTGTGTGTGTGTGTGTGGTTCTGTGTGGTTGTGTGTGTGTGGTTCTGTGTGGTTGTGTATGGTTGTGTGTGTGTGTGCGCATTTGTGTGTGTGTGTACATGTGCGTGTGTGTGTGTGTGTGTATGCATGTGCATGTGTGTGTGAGTGTATGTGCTTTGTGTGTGTGTATGTGTGTGTGTGTGCGTGTGTATGTGCATGTATGTGTGTGTGTATGGTTGTGTGTGTGTGTGGTTGTGTGTGGTTGTATATAGTTGTGTGTGTGGTTGTGTGTGTGTGTGTGTGTGTGTGTGTGTGTGTGTGTGTGTGTGTGTGTGTGTGTGTGTGGTTCTGTGTGGTTGTGTGTGTGTGGTTTTGTGTGGTTGTGTATGGTTGTGTATGGTTGTGTGTGTGCGTGTGTGTGCGGTTCTGTGTGGTTGTGTATGGTTGTGTGTGTGCGTGTGTGCATTTGTGTGTGCATGTGTGTGTGTATGCATGTGCTTTGTGTGTGTGTATGTGTGTGTGTGAGTATGTGCATGTATGTGTGTGCTTATGGTTGTGTGTGGTTGTGTGTGTGTGGTTGTGTGTAGTTGTATATAGTTGTGTGTGTGGTTGTGTGTGTGTGGTTCTGTGTGGTTGTGTGTGTGTGGTTCTGTGTGGTTGTGTATGGTTGTGTGTCTGTGTGTGTGCATGTGTGTGGTTCTGTGTGGTTGTGTGTGTGTGTGGTTCAGTGTGGTTGTGTATGTGTGTGTGTGTGTGTGTGTGTGTATGTGGTTGTGTATGGTTGTGTGTGCGTGTGTGGTTGTGTATGGTTGTGTGTGCGTGTGTGGTTGTGTATGGTGTGTGTGTGTGTGTGTGTGTGTGTGTGTGTGTGTGTGTGTGTGTGTGTGTGTGTGTGTGCGTGTGTGGTTGTGTGCGTGTGTGTGTGTGTGTGTGTGGTTGTGCATAGTTGTGTATGGGTGTGTGTGTGTGGTTGTGTGTGTGTGGTTGTGTGTGTGTGTGTGTGTGCACCAATATTCACCCCACATAATGTGATGCTCAGTATCGCTAGTGTCTGGAAGTGTCATTAACGTTGCCTAGTATGTTGTCTCTGTGTGATGAGGAGAGAGCGTAAGCACACACACACACCCGTGCGCGCTGCAGGCTGAATCCACCTGAGAGACGTGTTTTTGCTAGAGGCAGTGCGGGAGCACATGAACTGTTTCTGTTCTGACTAGTAAGTTGTCAAAAGCACACTGGCAACGTGTGGGAGACCTCTGGCTGCAACTGTCAGGACCCCAAAGCTTCAACAAACTGCCTGGAGGCATCTGGAGGGTGACGCCTGCTCATGGTCAGCTGTTTCTTTCACTCACTCACTCACTCACTCACTCACTCACTCACTCACTCACTCACACTCACTCACTCACTCACTCACTCACTCACTCACTCACTCACTCTCTCTCTCTCTCTCTCTCTCTCTCTCACACACACACACACACACACACACACACACACACACACACACACACACACACACACACACACAGAGAGAGGACTGTAGAGGTCTGTCCAGTCTCTTGTTCTCAACTGGCCGACCTGGTTAAATAAAGGTGAAATAAATCAAACATTTAAAAACACACACTCTGTTCCAGTAAGACTCACACTCAGCTGACGCAGTAAGACCCACACTCTGGTCCAGTAAGACTCACACTCTGGTCCAGTAAGACTCACACTCTGGTCCAGTAAGACTCACGCTCAGCTGACGTAGTAAGACTCACACTCAGCTGATGCAGTAAGACTCACACTCAGCTGACGCAGTAAGACTCACACTCAGCTGACGCAGTAAGACTCACACTCAGCTGACGCAGTAAGACTCACACTCAGCTGACGCAGTAAGACTCACACTCAGCTGACGCAGTAAGACTCACACACAGCTGACGCAGTAAGACTCACACTCAGCTGACGCAGTAAGACTCACACTCAGCTGACGCAGTAAGACTCACACTCAGCTGACGCAGTAAGACTCACACTCAGCTGACGCAGTAAGACTCACACTCAGCTGACGCAGTAAGACTCACACTCAGCTGACACAGTAAGACTCACACTCAGCTGACGCAGTAAGACTCACACTCAGCTGACGCAGTAAGACTCACACTCAGCTGACGCAGTAAGACTCACACACAGCTGACGCAGTAAGACTCACACTCAGCTGACGCAGTAAGACTCACACTCAGCTGACGCAGTAAGACTCCCACTCAGCTGACGCAGTAAGACTCACACTCAGCTGACGCAGTAAGACTCACACTCAGTGTTTGCACATAACGCAGACACAAAGCAATAAGCTGAGGCTCATATACATAACGACAAATTTGTTACAGGATCAGGTCTAGTCCCTGAAACACACACAGAATCAGGTCTAGTCCCTGAAACACACACAGAATCAGGTCTAGTCCCTGAAACACACACAGAATCAGGTCTAGTCCCTGAAACACGCACAGAATCCGGTGTAGTCCCTGAAACACACACAGAATCAGGTCTAGTCCCTGAAACACACACAGAATCAGGTCTAGTCCCTGAAACACACACAGGATCAGGTCTAGTCCCTGAAACACACACAGGATCAGGTCTAGTCCCTGAAACACACACAGAATCAGGTCTAGTCCCTGAAACACACACAGAATCAGGTCTAGTCCCTGAAACACACACAGAATCAGGTCTAGTCCCTGAAACACACACAGGATCAGGTCTAGTCCCTGAAACACACACAGAATCAGGTCTAGTCCCTGAAACACACACAGAATCCGGTGTAGTCCCTGAAACACACACAGGATCAGGTCTAGTCCCTGAAACACACACAGAATCAGGTCTAGTCCCTGAAAACACACAGAACAGGATCAGGTGTAGTCCCTGAAACACACACAGAATCAGGTCTAGTCCCTGAAACACACACAGAATCAGGTCTAGTCCCTGAAAACACACACAGAATCAGGTCTAGTCCCTGAAAACACACACAGGATCAGGTGTAGTCCCTGAAACACACACAGAATCAGGTCTAGTCCCTGAAAACACACACAGAATCAGGTCTAGTCCCTGAAAACACACACAGGATCAGGTGTAGTCCCTGAAACACACACAGAATCAGGTCTAGTCCCTGAAAACACACACAGAATCAGGTCTAGTCCCTGAAACACACACAGAATCAGGTGCTGTCAGCTGTCCCTCTCTCCCTCTCCCTTCAATACATGTATCCACTGTATCCCCCCACCCCCCCAGCATGAGAGCGCTCACACCTCCCTCATCACCCTCCCGCCCGCTCAGCCCCCGGCTCGCCTGCACTCCTGCTTGCATTCCTGCTTGCATTCCAATGCCTTGAGCAGCAGGGCGCACAAAGCTACTGTCAAACACTCCTTGGATCTTCTCCTAGTAGGTCACTTCTAGTACCGGTTAGAACAGAGAGATTGTGTTACTGTAAATAGCTACTCTTTACAGTAATTCAAAGAGTACTGTTACTGTAAATAGCTACTCTTTACAGTAATTCAAGGAGTACTGTTACTGTAAATAGCTACTCTTTACAGTAATTCAAAGAGTACTGTTACTGTAAATAGCTACTCTTTACAGTAATTCAAAGAGTACTGTTACTGTAAATAGCTACTCTTTACAGTAATTCAAAGAGTACTGTTACTGTAAATAGCTACTCTTTACAGTAATTGAAGGAGTACTGTTACTGTAAATAGCTACTCTTTACAGTAATTCAAAGAGTACTGTTACTGTAAATAGCTACTCTTTACAGTAATTCAAGGAGTACTGTTACTGTAAATAGCTACCCTTTACAGTAATTCAAGGAGTACTGTTACTGTAAATAGCTACTCTTTACAGTAATTCAAGGAGTACTGTTACTGTAAATAACTACCCTTTACAGTAATTCAAGGAGTACTGTTACTGTAAATAGCTACTCTTTACAGTAATTCAAAGAGTACTGTTACTGTAAATAGCTACCCTTTACAGTAATTCAAAGAGTACTGTTACTGTAAATAGCTACTCTTTACATTAATTCAAGGAGTACTGTTACTGTAAATAGCTACCCTTTACAGTAATTCAAGGAGTACTGTTACTGTAAATAGCTACTCTTTACAGTAATTCAAGGAGTACTGTTACTGTAAATAGCTACCCTTTACAGTAATTCAAGGAGTACTGTTACTGTAAATAGCTACCCTTTACAGTTTACAGTAATACCCTTTACAGTAATTCAGGAGTACTGTTACTGTAAATAGCTACCCTTTACAGTAATTCAAGGAGTACTGTTACTGTAAATAGCTACTCTTTACAGTAATTCAAGGAGTACTGTTACTGTAAATAGCTACCCTTTACAGTAATTCAAGGAGTACTGTTACTGTAAATAGCTACCCTTTACAGTAATTCAAGGAGTACTGTTACTGTAAATAGCTACCCTTTACAGTAATTCAAGGAGTACTGTTACTGTAAATAGCTACCCTTTACAGTAATTCAAGGAGTACTGTTACTGTAAATAGCTACCCTTTACAGTAATTCAAGGAGTACTGTTACTGTAAATAGCTACTCTTTACAGTAATTCAAGGAGTACTGTTACTGTAAATAGCTACCCTTTACAGTAATTCAAGGAGTACTGTTACTGTAAATAGCTACTCTTTACAGTAATTCAAGGAGTACTGTTACTGTAAATAGCTACCCTTTACAGTAATTCAAGGAGTACTGTTACTGTAAATAGCTACCCTTTACAGTAATTGAAGGAGTACTGTTACTGTAAATAGCTACCCTTTACAGTAATTCAAGGAGTACTGTTACTGTAAATAGCTACTCTTTACAGTAATTCAAGGAGTACTGTTACTGTAAATAGCTACCCTTTACAGTAATTGAAGGAGTACTGTTACTGTAAATAGCTACTCTTTACAGTAATTCAAGGAGTACTGTTACTGTAAATAGCTACCCTTTACAGTAATTGAAGGAGTACTGTTACTGTAAATAGCTACTTTACAGTAATTTACTGTTACTATAAATAGCTACCCTTTACAGTAATTCAAGGAGTACTGTTACTGTAAATAGCTACTCTTTACAGTAATTCAAGGAGTACTGTTACTGTAAATAGCTACCCTTTACAGTAATTCAAGGAGTACTGTTACTGTAAATAGCTACCCTTTACAGTAATTGAAGGAGTACTGTTACTGTAAATAGCTACCCTTTACAGTAATTCAAGGAGTACTGTTACTGTAAATAGCTACTCTTTACAGTAATTCAAGGAGTACTGTTACTGTAAATTACCCTTTACAGTAATTGAAAGTACTGTTACTGTAAATAGCTACTCTTTACAGTAATTCAAGAGTACTGTTACTGTAAATAGCTACCCTTTACAGTAATTGAAGGAGTACTGTTACTGTAAATAGCTACTCTTTACAGTAATTCAAGGAGTACTGTTACTATAAATAGCTACCCTTTACAGTAATTCAAGGAGTACTGTTACTGTAAATAGCTACTCTTTACAGTAATTCAAGGAGTACTGTTACTGTAAATAGCTACCCTTTACAGTAATTCAAGGAGTACTGTTACTGTAAATAGCTACTCTTTACAGTAATTCAAGGAGTACTGTTACTGTAAATAGCTACTCTTTACAGTAATTCAAGGAGTACTGAACTGAACTGTTAATTTTCAGTGTTGGTAAGAGGAAACTGATTTGGGTATATTTTTAGGTAGGTAGGTATATTTTTAGGTTAGGTAGGTATATATTTAGGTAGGTAGGTATATTTTTAGGTTAGGTAGGTTTATTTTTAGGTAGGTAGGTATATTTTTAGGTAGGTAGGTATATATTTAGGTAGGTAGGTATATTTTTAGGTTAGGTAGGTTTATTTTTAGGTAGGTAGGTATATTTTTAGGTAGGTAGGTATATTTTTAGGTTAGGTAGGTTTATTTTTAGGTAGGTAGGTATATTTTTAGGTTAGGTAGGTTTATTTTTAGGTAGGTAGGTATATTTTTAGGTAGGTAGGTATATTTTTAGGTTAGGTAGGTTTATTTTTAGGTAGGTAGGTATATTTTTAGGTAGGTAGGTATATTTTTAGGTTAGGTAGGTTTATTTTTAGGTTAGGTAGGTTTATTTTTAGGTAGGTAGGTATATTTTTAGGTAGGTAGGTATATTTTTAGGTTAGGTAGGTTTATTTTTAGGTAGGTAGGTATATTTTTAGGTAGGTAGGTATATTTTTAGGTTAGGTAGGTTTATTTTTAGGTAGGTAGGTATATTTTTAGGTAGGTATTTTTAGGTAGGTAGGTATATTTTTAGGTAGGTTTATTTTTAGGTAGGTAGGTATATTTTTAGGTAGGTATTTTTAGGTAGGTAGGTATATTTTTAGGTTAGGTATTTTTAGGTAGGTAGGTATATTTTTAGGTTAGGTATTTTTAGGTAGGTAGGTATATTTTTAGGTAGGTATTTTTAGGTAGGTAGGTATATTTTTGGGTAGGTATTTTTAGGTAGGTAGGTATATTTTTAGGTTAGGTATTTTTAGGTAGGTAGGTATATTTTTAGGTAGGTATTTTTAGGTAGGTAGGTATATTTTTAGGTTAGGTAGGTTTTTGGGTATATTTGGGTATATATCAGGGACCGTTTAAACGTTGCAGTCTATAGTATTGATCACTTTGGACGTTCCAATGCACCAAATGAACCCTCCTGTTGTGTTCGTTTCATGTTAATTCATTCTGTGTTCCCGGTCCAAAATGACCGCCCCATTATAGCTGATTATAAATCCATAATAATACAAATATTATCACCTAATGTTGTGTTACATCTTTTTATCAACTTAAGTTCTTGTTGACATTACAAGTTTTGAACTTCTATGTGATATTTACGGCCTGTAGGCCTCGTTGACCTGAGCTCATTCAACTCGTTTTTGAGTTTAAAAAAAGGCATAATGTATTTAGACTATAACAAATAGTCAGATGAAACATATTGGGTTTTTCATCATAATCTACTTTGTGTCAAAGTTTAACAAGGACTCAAAGTTTAACAAGGACTCAAAGTTTAACAAGGACTCAAAGTTTAACAAGGACTCAAAGTTTAACAAGGACTCAAAGTTTAACAAGGACAAGTGTCATGATCAAAGATATGATCAAGAGCCTCACATACAGTATATTGTTTGGTCATTGTGCTGCCACAGAATGAATTGTGAGAAAGGCCTCAAACAGCTTTATATACCAGAGCTGCAAGAAAAGTTCTATATATTATTGAAACAATGATGTGACTGTTTGTGAGAATGCCAACAGGTGTGGTTTCCATGGGGGAAAGATTATATTGGGGAAAAGTTCCTGTGGGGGTTACCATGGAAGCCATGGAAGCCAAGAAGGGGAGTGAGATGTGTGTGTGTGTGTGTGTGTGTGTGTGTGTGTGTGTGTGTGTGTGTGTGTGTGTGTGTGTGTGTGTGTGTGTGTGTGTGTGTGTGTGTGTGTGTGTGTGTCCTCAAACACACATGCATGTGGGGGTCTGGGAGAGGAAGTGTGTCCATCTGATGAATGGGCATGTGCCGGAACTCAGTTTTATACACTAATTGCATTCTCACCCATTCATTGCTAATGACTGAACACCACAGGTGTACAAAAGTTAAATTAAACACCCAAAATGTAATGAAAATCATCCAAAATGTATTGTGTGTGTTCAGATGCTCTGTGTGGACAAAGTCATGGAACCTTATGACAATCAGATGAAATGAACTGCATTTTTCAGAGAGAAAACCAGAACACAGCAGGAGGGTTAACTGATTAGGAAACGCTACATGAATCAGTATTAATCAACATTAATGAGTCTACCTTCCCATAGGCTGTCTCTTCACAGAGCCTACCTTCCCATAGGCTGTCTCTTCACAGAGCCTACCTTCCCATAGGCTGTCTCTTCACAGAGCCTACCTTCCCATAGGCTGTCTCTTCACAGAGCCTACCTTCCCATAGGCTGTCTCTTCACAGAGCCTACCTTCCGATAGGCTGTCTCTTCACAGAGCCTACCTTCCCATAGGCTGTCTCTTCACAGAGCCTACCTTCCCATAGGCTGTCTCTTCACAGGGCAAACAACCCCAAGGATGGATTGTCTGAAAACCTTGGCATTATATTCACCCCCTGGTCATCATCCCAACTCATCCTCTCCCCTGTCTTTCTCTTCCATTGCAGGGTGGAGGTGTCTGACGGTCTGTCCTCCACTGATAAGCAGTCTAGTCCATGCCATTGTGCAGGTTTGAGTGTGACTTCATTAGTCAGACAGAATCACTGATCTACAAATCACTGTGGATTCCAATAAATGCTATTATATGATGGAGATCAGTGATTCTGTGTCTTGTCTTGCTGAAACCCCCCCCAACATAATTGAATAATTAAACAACAACAAAAACTTTCCTTACTTGAAGTAATCACTGATCTAATACATTTTGATAGGTGTAAGTAACGGTTCTATCACATGGCTTTCACCAAGCCATCTACGTCAGATCAGGGATTTATTCAATGAAGGGAGGACGGATGGTATCACAACAGGGCACTGGCCTTGGGCTGAGGTACAGGACTGAGTTTGAGTGAGTTACAGTATGTAGAGAGAGGAGTAGAGAGGAGTAAAGAGAGGAATAGAGAGAGGAGCAGAGAGGAGCAGAGAGGAGCAGAGAGGAGTAGAGAGGAGTAAAGAGAGGAGCAGAGAGAGGAGTAGAGAGAGGAGTAGAGAGGAGCAGAGAGGGTAGTAGAGAGAGGAGTAGAGAGGAGTAGAGGAGTAGGGAGGAGTAGAGAGAGGAGTAGAGAGAGGAGTAGAGAGGAGTAGAGAGAGGAGTAGGGAGAGGAGTAGAGAGAGTAGTAGAGAGGAGTAGAGAGAGGAGTAGAGAGGAGTAGAGAGAGAAGTAGAGAGAGGAGTAGGGAGAGGAGTAGAGAGAAGAGTAGAGAGGAGTAGAGACAGGAGTAGAGAGAGGAGTAGAGAGTAGTAGAGAGGAGCAGAGAGGAGTAGAGAGAGGAGCAGAGAGGAGTAGAGAGGAGTAGAGACAGAAGAAGAGAGAGGAGTAGAGAGAAGTAGAGAGAAGTGGAGAGGAGTAGAAAGTAGTAGAGAGAGGAGTAGAGAGGAGTAGGGTATTAAAATGCTGCAGTAGAGAGGAGTAGAGAGGAGTAGGGTAGTAAAATGCTGCAGTAGAGAGGAGTAGAGAGGAGTAGAGAGGAGTAGGGTAGTAAAATGCTGCAGTAGAGAGGAGTAGAGAGGAGTAGGGTAATAAAATGCTGCAGTAGAGAGGAGTAGAGAGGAGTAGAGAGGAGTGGGGTAGTAAAATGCTGCAGTAGAGAGGAGTAGGTTAGTAAAATGCTGCAGTAGAGAGGAGTAGAGAGGAGTAGGGTAGTAAAATGCTGTAGTAGAGAGGAGTAGAGAGGAGTAGGGTAGTAAAATGCTGCAGTAGAGAGGAGTAGAGAGGAGTAGGGTAGTAAAATGCTGCAGTAGAGAGGAGTAGAGAGGAGTAGGGTAGTAAAATGCTGCAGTAGAGGGGAGTAGAGAGGAGTAGGGTAGTAAAATGCTGCAGTAGAGAGGAGTAGAGAGGAGTAGGGTAGTAAAATGCTGCAGTAGAGAGGAGTAGAGAGGAGTAGGGTAGTAAAATGCTGCAGTAGAGAGGAGTAGAGAGGAGTAGAGAGGAGTAGGGTAGTAAAATGCTGCAGTAGAGAGGAGTAGAGAGGAGTAGAGAGGAGTAGGGTAGTAAAATGCTGCAGTAGAGAGGAGTAGGGTAGTAAAATGCTGCAGTAGAGAGGAGTAGAGAGGAGTAGAGAGAGAGAGGAGTAGAGAGGAGTAGAGAGGAGTAGAGAGGAGTAGGGTAGTAAAATGCTGCAGTAGAGAGGAGTAGAGAGGAGTAGAGAGGAGTAGAGAGGAGTAGGGTAGTAAAATGCTGCAGTAGAGAGGAGTAGAGAGGAGTAGGGTAGTAAAATGCTGCAGTAGAGAGGAGTAGAGAGGAGTAGGGTAGTAAAATGCTGCAGTAGAGAGGAGTAGAGAGGAGTAGGGTAGTAAAATGCTGCAGTAGAGAGGAGTAGAGAGGAGTAGGGTAGTAAAATGCTGCAGTAGAGAGGAGTAGAGAGGAGTAGAGAGGAGTAGGGTAGTAAAATGCTGCAGTAGAGAGGAGTAGGGTAGTAAAATGCTGCAGTAGAGAGCCCGATCCGATTCAAGTAGGTCACGGGGGGTGGAGAGGGGGGGTTACAGCCAGAGAAAGGGGCATGCTGGGTAATTCACTGACTGCAGATGAAGGAGAGGCAAAGAGAGATGGAGGACCAGAGCTTTACTGTAGAGAGAGAGATGGAGAAAGAGAGAGAGAGATGGAGAAATGGAAAGAGAGAAATTGAGAAAGAGAGAGATGGAGAAAGAGAGAGTTTGGGTAATCCAAAAGTTGATTACAAATTTGGACAGGAAACCCCTAAGGGGGTAACGATGGGTCAGCGTGGGGGGGACTCAGGTGCAATTTCCTCTTGTCATGTCAGTCATTGCATACCTTAGAGAGCTTTTTATAACTTGTCAGAAATTGTATTTTATTTTTATTTAACCTTCAGTTAACTAGACAAGTCAGTTAAGAACAAATTCTTAAAGAACTTAAACAGAAATAAAAGCAGCACACAGATGAGAGGGTTCGATTAGCGTTAAGACAACGGAGGGGACTTAGTGTGTAAATCTCTCACCGACTAATATTAGTCTCTGGATAAACAGCACACACACAGAGACACACACAGAGACATACACAGAGACACACACAGAGACACACACAGAGACAGAGACACACACAGAGACAGAGACACACACAGAGACAGAGACATACACAGAGACACACACAGAGACAGAGACATACACAGAGACACACACCGAAACACACACCGAGACAGAGACACACAGAGACAAAGACACACAGAGACAGAGACACACACAGAGACAGATAAACACACAGAGACAGAGACACACACAGAGACAGAGACACACACAGAGACACACACATAGACAGAGACACACGTAGAGACAGAGACACACAGAGACACACACAGAGACACACACAGACACAGACAGAGACACACACAGAGACACACACACACAGAGACAGAGAAACACAGAGAGACAGAGACACACACAGAGACCGAGACAGAGACAGAGACACACACATAGACCGAGACACACACAGAGACACACACAGAGACAGAGACACACATAGAGACAGAGACACACAGAGACACACACAGAAATAGACACACACAGACACAGACACACACAGAGACAGAGACACACACAGAGACACACACACACAGAGACAGAGGGACACACAGAGACACACAGAGACAGAGACACACACAGAGACAGAGACATACACAGAGACATACACAGATACACACACAGAGACACACACAGAGACACACAGAGACACACACAGAGACAGAGACACACAGAGACAGACACACACACACACACACACACACAGAGACAGACACACACACACACAGACAGACACACACAGAGACACACATACACACAGAGACAGACACACACAGAGACAGAGACACACACAGAGACACACACAGAGACAGAGACAGAGACACACACAGAGACAGAGACACACACAGAGACAGAGATGCACACAGAGACACACACAGAGACAGAGACAGAGACAGACACAGAGACAGACACAGAGACAGACACACAGAGACAGACACAGACACAGAGACAGACACAGAGACAGACACAGAGACACACACAGAGACAGAGACAGACACAGAGACAGAGACACACACACAGAGACAGACACAGAGACAAACACAGAGACAGACACAGAGAGTGCAATGGGGGCGTTTGTTTTTGGTCAGAATCAAATCTGGGTGGCTTTCAGAACACGTTTGACACAGACCTGAATAGTGAACATCTCACCTGCTACCCGACTGGTTGTTTTAATAGGCCAAATGTTCTCTCTACAGAGGCTGTCTGTCACTGTCAGTCAGCATTTCACTACACTACACTACATCTGCTAACCATGTGTACGTGACCAATACAATTTGATTTGATATGATGGATGTGATGCCAATCTAAAGGCAGTGATAGAGCTGGACAACACAGTATAGTCTTGCTTTGTATGATTTAGTTTTTTTATTTGCCTTGTTAACATGCAGTAGTTTTTCCATCAAGGTCTAATATTATCTATGACTGGGACTTTACTAGTGCTAACCTAAAGGCATATGTAGAAGGGTCCATACTCAAACAAATTCACAATACAAAATGTATTATTGTAAGTTGGTTCACACTGAGTTCTCTATAAAATTGAAAGGCCAACTTTGAGACCAATCAATGTAGCCCTGAGCCCCACAGTGGACACCACCCACCACTGAACGGCCATCTTGAATGAGGTTTTCCTGACTACATGACCCCACCAGATAAATCCCCTGATACTAATGTTGAAATATATGGCTTGAAGCAGACACCCATCTTATCACACTCCTCTGTGCCAGGTCACATCTTGTGCCATTGGGAAGACTGGCACTGCCAACCTATTCAGGTGCACACAGGTACCCCTGCCACCCACCAACATATCGTAAAAAGACAAGAACGGGCAAACAGCAGTGTCGCAAGACAGAAAGGAGAGGAGAAATAAGTGACGACAGGACAGAGGAGAACCAGGAGGAGAACCAGGAAAACCAGATAAAGAACCAGGAGGAGAACCAGGAGAACCAGGAGGAGAACCAGATAGAGGTCCAGGAGGAGAACCAGGAGGAGAACCAGATAGAGGACCAGGAGAACCAGGAGAAGAACCAGATAGAGAACCAGGAGGACCAGGAGGAGAACCAGGAGGACCAGGAGGAGAACCAGGAGGACCAGGAGAACCAGGAGGAGAACCAGGAGGAGAACAAAGAGGAGCGCAGGGTGCCAAAAAAGAGAAAAGCAACAGACGACCATAACAGAGGGATGGATGGCGAGATTCTTTTGGCTTCCGAAACCGATATGCCTTTTGACGGCAGATGAACGCACTGGCACGGGCACCCGGTCCAAAAAGTGAAGAAAAAAATCTATAATAAATTGAGGAGAAAAGGGAGAGACCACGCCAACACGTAGTGGTGGTCAACAGAAGCTTGCTCTGTGCCAGAATCTAACTTTCTCTTTCTCTCTCATTCTCCCTCTCTCTCTGTTACATTCTCCTGCCATATCTCTTCACACACCCTTCTCTCCTCCCACCATCTTCCCATCATCCCTCCCTTTACACACACACACACACACACACACACACACACACACACACACACACACACACACACACACACACACACACACACACACACACACACACACACACACACACACACACACACACACACACACACACACCTGCTGTGGGTATTTCTCCCATGGAGCCCTGGCCCAGGTCCAGACGGTACCAGGCTGGCTCCTTTCTTTGAGCACAGTCCCTCCACCAGCGCCAGCCTTTGCCAACAACATCCCACCTTACAAATAGCACCGAGGAGGCAAAATAACTGGCTGAAAACACCAACAATGGAGAGGGGAGGGGGAGAAGAAGGGAGGAAGGGGGAGAGGGAGAAGAAGGGAGGAAGGGGGAGGGGGAGGAAGGGGGAGGGGGAGAAGGGAGGAAGGGGGAGGGGGAGAAGAAGGGAGGAAGGGGGAGGGGGAGAAGAAGGGAGGAAGGGGGAGGGGGAGAAGAAGGGAGGAAGGGGGAGGGGGAGAAGAAGGGAGGAAGGGGGGGGAAGAAGAGAGGAAGGGGGAGAAGAAGGGAGGAAGGGGGGGAGAGGGAGAAGAAGGGAGGAAGTAGGGGAGGGGGAGGAAGGGGGAGGGGGAGAAGAAGGGAGGAAGGGGGAGGGGGAGAAGAAGGGAGGAAGGGGGGGAGGGGGGGGGAGAAGAAGGGAGGAAGGGGGAGGGGGAGAAGAAGGGAGGAAGGGGGAAGAAGAGAGGAAGGGGGAGAAGAAGGGAGGAAGGGGGAGGGGGAGAAGAAGGGAGGAAGGGGGAGGGGGAGAAGAAGGGAGGAAGGGGGAGGGGGAGAAGAAGGGAGGAAGGGGGAGGGGGAGAAGAAGGGAGGAAGGGGGGAGGGGGAGAAGAAGGGAGGAAGGGGGAAGAAGGGAGGAAGGGGGAGAAGAAGGGAGGAAGGGGGAGGGGGAGAAGAAGGGAGGAAGGGGGAGGGGGAGAAGAAGGGAGGGAGGGGGAGGGAGAAGAAGGAGGGAGGGGGAGGGGGAGAAGAAGGGAGGGAGGGGGAGGGAGGGAGAAGAAGGGAGGGAGGGGGAGGGGGGGGGAGAAGAAGGGAGGGGGAGGGAGAAGAAGGGAGGGAGGTGGAGAAGAAGGGAGGGAGGTGGAGAAGAAGGGAGGGAGGTGGAGAAGAAGGGAGGGAGGTGGAGAAGAAGGGAGGGAGGGAGAAGAAGTGAGGGAGGGAGGGGGAGAAGAAGGGAGGGAGGGGGAGAAGAAGGGAGGGGGGGGGAGAAGAAGGGAGGGGGAGGGGGAGAAGAAGGGAGGAAGGGGGAGTGGGAGAAGAAGGGACTTGGGAAGGGGGAGGGGGAGAAGAAGGGAGGAAGGGGGAGGGGGAGAAGAAGGGAGGAAGGGGGAGGGGGAGAAGAAGGGGGGGGGAGGGGGAGAAGAAGGAGGGGGGAGGGGGAGAAGAAGGGAGGGGGGGAGGGGGAGAAGAAGGGGGGAGATGGGGGGGAGAAGGGAGGGGGAGGGGGAGAAGAAGGGAGGGGGGGGGGGGGGGAGAAGAAGGAGGGGGAGGGGGAGAGCTTACAGGAGTAAAGCATAATATGGGGAAAGGATACAACGTGTGAAAAATATTTTTCTGTGTGTGACTTGGATGAAATATGGGTGTTGTTTTTGGGGGAAGTTGAAAAGCGCCTACAGTCAAACCATTAAGCAGGAGTAAGCAGAATTCAGACACCTTTTTTTTGGCTGGTTTTGTTTTTAACTGTGGTGGTAAGGGTAAAGCCACCACGTAAACCATCGGCTACCACATTTGGTCCAAACACCCTTTGGTCCAGCCTCGCCACTTTTCCTATTCCGATAATACCTTTGTCCAGTTCCGCATTGAACTGGCGTTTTTCTTCCTTAACTTTTCGTGTCGCTGCGACATTCCTGAGCTTTTCCAGGCCAAGGCTGGTGAGGAAGAGGTCATTCCAGTCAGTTCACTTCTCCCAAGTGGCATTGTCCTTCTCTCAATCTCTCTCTCTCTTTCTCTCACACAGGCTGGCAGACAGTCCGGCATGAGTCGGAGTCTGAGGTTGGCGCTTTCTACTTTGTGCCAACTACCTTCTGCTGCCTCACACAGCATCATGGGGTTGAGGTGCTGTGGGTCAGGGAGATGGTGGTCTGTTGTTTTAGGAATAGGGGGAATAAGAGGTGAGTGGAGCATTGAGCTGTTCTGTGTGTGAAAAAAATACAATACTGTATGTACATTGACTGTATGTTTGTTTTACTCCATGTGTAACTTTGTGTTGTTGTTTGTGTCACACTGCTTTGCTTTATCTTGGCCAGGTCGCAGTTGTAAATGAGAACTTGTTCTTATTAACTGGCCAACCTGGTTAAATAAAGGTGAAATAAAAAATAAATAAATAAAAACACAAGCCAGAATTAAATGTTTTTGTCATTTGGAGCGTTGCTAAGGTTGCAAAGCTACCGGTCAATTACCTTAGTTACCGGAATCCTACTGCCACCAGTTTGGCATCAAAACATTTACAACAAAGACTTATTGACATAGCAAAATAAATCAAATGTGTAGAAAATACATAAAGGATATTTCATCCTGAAACCCTCATATTAAAACACCATTGGTATTCACTAAGTTAATGATTAATATTTAGGAACATGTTTTACAGCTTTGTAATCTTTTTGTCATTTTAAAATCATCTTATTTGGATTATTACATATATTTTACACATGATGAGGCCACACAGAGGGCGCGCGATAATGACAGACACCTGTGATAATCAGAAATACCCAAAAGGATCACGAGATGTGTTGTGAGAAATGACATGAAATCCTTGCTACAGTCAGCAAGATGGAGCTGCTACAGTGTGGAATATGAGGAATTCCTCACCTCATTGTGGAATGGGAAGTAGGTACAGGGAAAGACTACAGCAGTGACCATAATCTACTGAGATAGGACCAATACACTGAGCTACAGGGATAGACTACAGCAGTGACCATAGTCTACTGAGATAGGACCGATATACTGAGCTACAGGGAAAGACTACAGCAGTGACCATAATCTACTGAGATAGGACCAATACACTGAGCTACAGGGAAAGACTACAGCAGTGACCATAGTCTACTGAGATAGGACCAATACACTGAGCTACAGGGAAAGACTACAGCAGTGACCATAATCTACTGAGGTAGGACCAATACACTGAGCTACAGGGATAGACTACAACAGTGACTATAGTCTACTGAGGTAGGACCAATACACTGAGCTACAGGGAAAGACTACAGCAGTGAACATAGTCTACTGAGATAGGACCAATACACTGAGCTACAGGGAAAGACTACAACAGTGACCATAGTCTACTGAGATAGGACCAATACACTGAGCTACAGGGAAAGACTACAACAGTGACCATAGTCTACTGAGATAGGACCAATACACTGAGCTACAGGGATAGACTACAACAGTGACCAATACACTGAGCTACAGGGAAAGACTACAGCAGTGACCATAGTCTACTGAGATAGGACCAATACACTGAGCTACAGGGAAAGACTACAACAGTGACCATAGTCTACTGAGATAGGACCAATACACTGAGCTACAGGGATAGACTACAACAGTGACCATAGTCTACTGAGATAGGACCAATACACTGAGCTACAGGGAATGACTATAGCAGTGACCATAATCTACTGAGATAGGACCAATACACTGAGCTACAGGGAATGACTATAGCAGTGACCATAATCTACTGAGATAGGACCAATACACTGAGCTACAGGGAAAGACTACAGCAGTGACCATAGTCTACTGAGATAGGACCAATACACTGAGCTACAGGGAAAGACTACAGCAGTGACCATAATCTACTGAGATAGGACCAATACACTGAGCTACAGGGATAGACTACAACAGTGACCATAGTCTACTGAGATAGGACCAATACACTGAGCTACAGGGAATGACTATAGCAGTGACCATAATCTACTGAGATAGGACCAATACACTGAGCTACAGGGAAAGAGCATACAGTGTCAAGGAGCATATGGTCAAATAAAACATGACATTTTACTGTTGTGATCCTGTCTCCTTTTCTACAGTATCCTGCCCTGTCACTTAGTGTATGATTAAGATTTCATATCAAACCAAATAAAATACCTTTCCCTTCTGCATCCCTCTGCACTCTGTCATCTGAAGCCAAGCAGGCTTGGGCCTGGGCTCATACTCACATAATTGTCTCAGGGTAGGAGTGCTGACCAATGATCAGTTTTGCCTTTTAGATCATAATGAATAAGATTATATTTGGAAGGGGTCGACCTGATTCTAGATCAGCACTCCTACTCTGAAACGCTTTGTGGATAGGGGCCCTGGTCCAGCCTGGTCTCATAGACGTAACATAGCAAACATAAATCCAGGACGCTCAAATTAGTATGATATGTTAAGTTTGGTATGGTTACATGAGACAGAAGATTACTGAAGGTAAAAATGAAAGGAAGGTGGATGAGTGGGGCGTATAACTCTAACCTCTAGTGTAACGGTTTTCTTTAGGTGAAGGAGAGGCGGACCAAAACGCAGCGTGGTGATGATTCATGTTTGTTTAATAAAGGAAAACTATACATGAATAAACTACAAAACAATGAAATGTGAAAACCCAAAACAGCTCTATCTGGTGCAAAACACAGAGACAGGAACAAGGACAATCACCCACAAAACCCAACACCAAACAGGCTACCTAAATATGGTTCCCAATCAGAGACAATGACGAACACCTGCCTCTGATTGAGAACCATATCAGGCCAAACATAGAACTAGACAAACTAGACATGTAACATAGAATGCCCACTCAGCTCACACCCTGACCAACCAAAACATAGAAACATACAAAGCAAACTATGGTCAGGGTGTGACATCTAGCAACCCAGAGGTTTTGTGTTCCAATATTATCAGAGAAACAGTTAGCATTTTAGCTCATTAGCAACCACTGACTATACTTCCATAAAGTCTGACCCAGGATAGTAATAACACCTTGTCTAAACATATGCTGGGTAGTTCTGGTTAGCACCTACAGGCAACAAGACCACAATTAGGACATAACAGTGCCTTCGGAAAGTATTCAGACCCCTTCACTTTTTCCACATTTTGTTACGTTACAGCCTTATTCTAAAATGTATTAAATAAAACAATTTCCTCAGCAATCTACACACAATACCCCATAATGACATCACAATACCCCATAATGACATCACAATACCCCATAATGACAAAGTGAAAACAGGTTTTTAGACATTTTTGAAGAAATACCTTATTTACATAAGTATTCAGACCCTTTGCTATTAGACTCAAAATTAAACTCAGGTGCATCCTGCTTCCATTGATCATCCTTGAGATGTTTCTACAACTTGATTGGAGTCCATCTGTGGTCAATTAAATTGATTGGACATGATTTGGAAAAGCACAAACCTGTCTATATAAAGATCCCACAGTTGACAGTGCATGTCAGAGCAAAAACCAAGCCATGAGGTCGAAGGAATTGTTTGTAGAACTCCGAGACAGGATTGTGTCGAGGCACAGATCTGGGGAAGGGAACCAAAACATGTCTGCAGCATTGAAGGTCCCTAAGAACACAGTGGCCTCCATCATTGGAAGTTTGAAACGACCAAGACTCTTCCTAGAGCTGTCCGCCTGGCCAAACTGAGCTATCGGGGAAGAAGGGCCTTGGTCAGGGAAGTGACCAAGAACCCAATTGTCACTCTGACAGAGCTCCAGAGTTCCTCTGTTGAGATGGGAGAACCTTCCAGAAGGACAACCATCTCTGCTGTACTCCACCAATCAGCCCTTTATGGAAGAGTGGCCAGACAGAAGCCACTCCTCAGTAAAAGGCACATGACAGCCCGCTTGGACTTTGCCAAAAGACACCTAAAGACTCTCAGACCGTGAAACAAGATTCTCTGGTCTGATGAAACCAAGACTGAACTCTTTGGCCTGAATGCCAAGTGTCACGTCTGGAGGAAACTTGGCACCATCCCTACAGTGAAGCATGATGGTGGCAGCATCATGTTGTGGGGATGTTTTTCAGTGGCAGGGAATGGGAGACTAGTCAGGTTCAAGGAAAGATGAACGGAGCAAAGTACAGAGAGATCCTTGATGAAAACCTGCTCTAGAGTGCTCAGGACCTCAGACTGGGGTGAAGGTTCACCTTCCAACAGGACAACAACCCTAAGCACACAGCCAAAACAATGCAGGAGTGGCTTCGGGCAAGTCTCTGAAAGTCCTTGAGTGGTCCAGCCAGAACCCGATCGAACATCTCTGGAGAGACCTGAAAGTAGCTGTGAAGCGAAGCTCCTCATTCAACCTGACAGAGCTTGAAAGGATCTGCAGAGAAGAATGGGAGAAACTCCCCAAATACAGGTGTGCCAAGCTTGTAGCGTCATACCCAAGAATACTTGATGCTGTAATCGCTGCCAAAGGTGCTTCAACAAAGTACTGAGTAAAGGGTCTGAATACTTATGTAAATGTGATATTTCAGGTTTATTTATTATAAATTAGAAAACAATTTTACGAATCTGTTTTTGCTTTATCATTATGTAGATTTATGAGGGAAAACAACTTTTTAATCAATTTTAGAATAAGGCTGTAAAGTAACAAAATGTGAAACTTTCCAGTCACTGTATACTGGGGATCGAACCATCAACTACGGACCTCATAAAGTCGAAGCCCCCGCTCTATTGCTGAGCTACAACCCCTGGGCTTGTATTCAAAAAGCATCTCAAGGGTAGGATTGCTGATCTAGGATCAGGTTTGCCTTTAAGATAAAAAATGAATAGCATTACATAGACGCGGGGACCTGATCCTAGATCAGCACTCCTACTCCGAGAACACGTTTAGGACCATGTTGGACAGGACCAGGGCCTCCTCCTCTTAGTGCCCCCCGCCCACTGTGAGATGGGAAGGAACAGATTCCGGCATATGGTGTCTTCGAGCTGCTCCGACAGACGGCCCGGGAATTTACGACAGGGCGGAGCTTCTCATGCGCATATTTCACAGATGGGCCCCTGGACACTGCAGTGGGCTGCAGACCTATCCAGAATGCTGTGGGTGTGGTGCTCCCAGTCACTGCGAGAGGGGGTGGGGTCGACCGGATCGCAAAATAGTCTTCTCTGCTTCTTCTTTTTGAGCACTTATCCTACAGTGTTAGAGTTATCCTACAGTATTAGTTATCCTACAGTATTAGTTATCCTACAGTGTTAGTTATCCTACAGTGTTAGAGTTATCCTACAGTGTTAGTTATCCTACAGTGTTAGAGTTATCCTACAGTATTTGTTATCCTACAGTGTTAGAGTTATCCTACAGTATTTGTTATCCTACAGGGTTAGAGTTATCCTACAGGGTTAGAGTTATCATACAGTGTTAGTTATCCTACAGGGTTAGAGTTATCCTACAGTGTTAATTATCCTACAGGGTTAGAGTTATCCTACAGTATTAGTTATCCTACAGTGTTAGAGTTATCCTACAGTATTAGTTATCCTACAGTGTTAGAGTTATCCTACAGTATTAGTTATCCTACAGTGTTAGTTATCCTACAGTGTTAGTTATCCTACAGGGTTAGTAGGTTCCCAACTTCTTCACTGAGTCAGAGTGTTACATTCTGAGAAGAAACCAAATCACAACTCATGTCAGTAGGAGATTGGTAGGCTTTCTCAGGACGGATGATGCATTGCATATTCAATGCTAACAATCTGATATTGTATGTCACATTGTGTGCAGAATTCTGCGTTTGGACTCCTGAACTTGTTTATTACGCTCATTACAAGACTCTTTACATACTCTCATAAGTACTATTAAACTAACTCAACTGATCTAAACTGAATCTCCCCTAAACTAAAGAATTACACCACAGTGGGGTGAGGTTTGTATAGGCTACTTATTTTGTACTAAATATGTTGTTCATTAGGACAGAGACCAAATAAAAACGTTCAAATGATATCTGAAGGCAAGCTACGTGCCTGATGGGGTAATACATTAATTACCACCCAGATCCTAATAACCACTTATAAACGTTACATGAGAATGATGGACAAGTCACTAAACTAGTGTGACTTTTCTGTGCCGGAGGAGTTGTCAATAAACAATGTTTGGTGTGGCACGAGGGAGTTTTACAAGAGAGATGTGATTTCATTTACCTGCCATGACCGTTTAGTCCTCCCTTCCTTGCAGAGCGCGGCCTTCGTTGGGTGGGACGGTTTTGTTTGCCATGTCAGCAACAGCGAGTGACACGAGCAAAAGAACGTTCCAAGTGAGCAGTATTTGTGCTTGCGTGAATAACAGTAAATATGACCTCTTCTGTACTTGGACAGTAGCCACTGAACTGCGTTACGCTGTCATTGTGTTGGAATATGGGAGGAGTCAAGCGACATCGAATGGCCATTGACATGAATATTCAACGTGCGTGGGGGACGTTGTGCACTGAATAATAACTAAGTAGGGGTTAATATGACTTTGGCTCAAAAGCCTACGGTGCATTCTGTGCGGGAACAAAATTACATTTAAATAAATATCCACATTATCCACATTAAGAACGCCGTTCAGCATGCAAATGAGCTTTTCACCATCCTCCATTGCTCATTCTGCAGGTTAGTTCAGGGCGGTGCATCTGTCTCAATGCAGAGTCCCATTTTGTGGGGATTTCCAATCAAGTAATTAATGTGTTTTATGTTTGGTGTTAATCTTGATAATTATTGCATTAATCTCCTAAACAAAATGGCACAACATTTGCATGAGTGACAGTTCTTGGTGAATCAGGATACCAGATGTTAACAGACTAGTGACTGAAACCTTTGAAACAAAAGGAAAATGGTTGAGCATTCAAATATGTTGGTCCAGATAGGACATATTTTCATTGAATAACCATGCTGGTTCTGCTATAAGAAAACTAGTATTGGACCAGTGCTGGTTCTGCTATAAGAAAACTAGTATTGGACCAGTGCTGGTTCTGCTATAAGAAAACTAGTATTGGACCAGTGCTGGTTCTGCTATAAGAAAACTAGTATTGGACCAGTGCTGGTTCTGCTATAAGAAAACTAGTATTGGACCAGTGCTGGTTCTGCTAAGAAAACTAGTATTGGACCAGTGCTGGTTCTGCTATAAGAAAACTAGTATTGGACCAGTGCTGGTCTGCTATAAGAAAACTAGTATTGGACCAGTGCTGGTTCTGCTATATGAAAACTAGTATTGGACCAGTGCTGGTTCTGCTATATGAAAACTAGTATTGGACCAGTGCTGGTTCTGCTATAAGAAAACTAGTATTGGACCAGTGCTGGTTCTGCTATAAGAAAACTAGTATTGGACCAGTGCTGGTTCCGCTATATGAAAACTAGTATTGGACCAGTGCTGGTTCCGCTATATGAAAACTAGTATTGGACCAGTGCTGGTTCTGCTATATGAAAACTAGTATTGGACCAGTGCTGGTTCCGCTATATGAAAACTAGTATTGGACCAGTGCTGGTTCCGCTATATGAAAACTAGTATTGGACCAGTGCTGGTTCCGCTATATGAAAACTAGTATTGGACCAGTGCTGGTTCCGCTATATGAAAACTAGTATTGGACCAGTGCTGGTTCTGCTATATGAAAACTAGTATTGGACCAGTGCTGGTTCCGCTATAAGAAAACTAGTATTGGACCAGTGCTGGTTCCGATGTATGAAAACTAGTATTGGACCAGTGCTGGTCTGCTATATGAAAACTAGTATTGGACCAGTGCTGGGTCTGCTATAAGAAAACTAGTATTGGACCAGTGCTGGTTCCGATATATGAAAACTAGTATTGGACCAGTGCTGGTTCCACTATATGAAAACTAGTATTGGACCAGTGCTGGTTCCGCTATATGAAAACTAGTATTGGACCAGTGCTGGTTCTGCTATATGAAAACTAGTATTGGACCAGTGCTGGGTCTGCTATAAGAAAACTAGTATTGGACCAGTGCTGGTTCCGATATATGAAAACTAGTATTGGACCAGTGCTGGTTCCGCTATATGAAAACTAGTATTGGACCAGTGCTGGTTCTGCTATATGAAAACTAGTATTGGACCAGTGCTGGTACAACAGTATGAAAACTAGTATTGGACCAGTGCTGGTACTGCTGTATGAAAACTAGTATTGGACCAGTGCTGGTAAAACGGTATGAAAACTAGTATTGGACCAGTACTGGTACAACGGTATGAAAACTTGTATTGGACCAGTACTGGTACAACGGTATGAAAACTAGTATTGGACCAGTGCTGGTCCTGCTGTATGACAACTAGTACTGGACCAGTGCTGGTACAACGGTATGAAAACTAGTATTGGACCAGTGCTGGTACAACGGTATGAAAACTAGTATTGGACCAGTGCTGGTCCTGCTGTATGAAAACTAGTATTGGACCAGTGCTGGTACAACGGTATGAAAACTAGTATTGGACCAGTGCTGGTACAACGGTATGAAAACTAGTATTGGACCAGTGCTGGTACAACGGTATGAAAACTAGTATCGGACCAGTGCTGGTCTGCTGTATGAAAACTAGTATTGGACCAGTGCTGGTTCCCCTGTATGAAAACTAGTATTGGACCAGTGCTGGTTCTGCTGTATGAAAACTAGTATTGGACCAGTGCTGGTACAACGGTATGAAAACTAGTATTGGACCAGTGCTGGTACAACGGTATGAAAACTAGTATTGGACCAGTGCTGCGTCTGGTGTATGAAAACTAGTATTGGACCAGTGCTGGTACAACGGTATGAAAACTAGTATTGAACCAGTGCTGGTACAACGGTATGAAAACTAGTATTGGACCAGTGCTGGTACAACGGTATGAAAACTAGTATTGGACCAGTGCTGGTTCTGCTGTATGAAAACTAGTATTGGACCAGTGCTGGTTCCCCTGTATGAAAACTAGTATTGGACCAGTGCTGGTACAACGGTATGAAAACTAGTATTGGACCAGTGCTGGTTCCCCTGTATGAAAACTAGTATTGGACCAGTGCTGGTTGGACCAGTGCCCTGTATGAAAACTAGTATTGGACCAGTGCTGGTTCCCCTGTATGAAAACTAGTATTGGACCAGTGCTGGTTCCCCTGTATGAAAACTAGTATTGGACCAGTGCGGGTCCTGCTGTATGAAAACTAGTATTGGACCAGTGCTGGTACAATGGTATGAAAACTAGTATTGGACCAGTGCTGGTTCCCCTGTATGAAAACTAGTATTGGACCAGTGCTGGGTCTGCTGTATGAAAACTAGTATTGGACCAGTGCTGGTACAACGGTATGAAAACTAGTATTGGACCAGTGCTGGTTCCCTGTATGAAAACTAGTATTGGACTAGTGCTGGTTCCCCTGTATGAAAACTAGTATTGGACCAGTGCTGGTTCCCCTGTATGAAAACTAGTATTGGACCAGTGCTGGTTCTGCTGTGTGAAAACTAGTATTGGACCAGTGCTGGTACAACGGTATGAAAACTAGTATTGGACCAGTGCAGGTTCCCTGTATGAAAACTAGTATTGGACCAGTGCTGGTACAACGGTATGAAAACTAGTATTGGACCAGTGCTGGTTCTGCTGTATGAAAACTAGTATTGGACCAGTGCTGGTTCTGCTGTATGAAAACTAGTATTGGACCAGTGCTGGTTCCCCTGTATGAAAACTAGTATTGGACCAGTGCTGGTACAACGGTATGAAAAAAGTGCCTTGCGTGGCGGCAAAAAAAGGACACGCCCAGAAGAAATCATGTCTTCACAGACTCTCGGAATAAAATAATATCCATTTTGTGGATGATGCTATGGCACCTTTGAATGTTTCTCTTTACAATGAGGGCATATGAGGCAAGTTAAAGGGTGAGATCCCTGTGTCCCTCCCTGCTTACTGAAGCCTATGAGTTCTATTTAACCCTGTAGTATGTGTTTTCTGAAGGACACTTTTTCAATAACAAGCTTGACAAACATTTTGCTGGAATAACCTTCGAAATTACCTTTATGTACAAGGAGTGCAATAATTTCAAGGAAGATTAAATATTGCAATCACCAGACCTTATTCACCCATCTTATTCACCAGACCTTATTCACCCATCTTATTCACCCATCTTTTTCACCAGACCTTATTAACCCATCTTATTCACCCATCTTATTCACCCGACCTTATTAACCCATCTTATTAACCCATCTTATTCACCAGACTTTATTCATCCATCTTATTCCCCAGACCTTATTAACCCATCTTATTCACCAGACCTTTTTCACCCATCTTATTAATGCATCTTATTCACCAGACCTTATTCACCCATCTTATTCACCAGACCTTATTCACCCATCTTATACACCAGACCTTATTCACCCATCTTATTCACCAGACCTTTTTCACCCATCTTATTCACCAGACCTTATTCACCCATCTTATTCACCAGACCTTATTCACCAGGACCTTATTCACCAGACCTTATACACCCATCTTATTAACCCATCTTCTTCACCCATCTTATACACCCATCTTATTCACCCATCTTATTCACCAGACCTTATTCACCCATCTTATTCACCCATCTTATTCACCAGACCTTATTCACCCATCTTATTCACCAGACCTTATTCACTCATCTTATTCACCAGACCTTATTCACTCATCTTATTCACCAGACCTTATTGACCCATCTTATTCACCCATCTTATACACCCATCTTATTCACTCATCTTATTCACAAGACCTTATACACCCATCTTATTCACCCGACCTTATTAACCCATCTTATTAACCCATTTTATTCACCAGACTTTATTCACCCATCTTATTCGCCAGACCTTATTAACCCATCTTATTCACCAGACCTTATTCACCCATCTTATTCACCTGACATTATTAACCCATCTTATTCACCAGACCTTATTAACCCATCTTATTCACCCATCTTATACACCCATCTTATTCACCCATCTTATTCACAAGACCTTATACACCCATCTTATTCACCCAACCTTATTAACCCATCTTATTAACCCATCTTATTCACCAGACCTTATTCACCAGACCTTATTCACCAGACCTTATACACCCATCTTATTAACCCATCTTATTCACCAGACCTTATTAACCCATCTTATTAACCCATCTTATTCACCCATCTTATACACCCATCTTATTCACCCATCTTATTCACCAGACCTTATTCACCCATCTTATTCACCAGACCTTATTCACCCATCTTATTCACCAAACCTTATTCACCCATCTTATTCACCAGACCTTATTCACCCATCTTATTCACCAGACCTTATTCACCCATCTTATTAACCCATCTTATTCACCAGACCTTATTCACCCATCTTATTCACCAGACCTTATTCAACTCATCTTATTCACCAGACCTTATTCACCCATCTTATTCACCAGACCTTATTCAACCCATCTTATACACCCATCTTATTCACCAGACCTTATTCACCCATCTTATTCACCAGACCTTATTCACCCATCTTATTCACCAGACCTTATTCACCCATCTTATTCACCAGACCTTATTCACCCATCTTATTCACCAGACCTTATTCACCAGACCTTATTCACCAGACCTTATTCACCAGACCTTATACACCCATCTTATTAACCCATCTTATTCACCAGACCTTATTAACCCATCTTATTAACCCATCTTATTCACCCATCTTATACACCCATCTTATTCACCCATCTTATTCACCAGACCTTATTCACCCATCTTATTCATCAGACCTTATTCACCAGACCTTATTCACCCATCTTATTCACCAGACCTTATTCACCCATCTTATTCACCAGACCTTATTCACCCATCTTATTCACCTGACATTATTAACCCATCTTATTCACCAGACCTTATTCACCCATCTTATTCACCTGACATTATTAACCCATCTTATTCACCAGACCTTATTAACCCATCTTATTCACCCATCTTATACACCCATCTTATTCACCCATCTTATTCACAAGACCTTATACACCCATCTTATTCACCCAACCTTATTAACCCATCTTATTAACCCATCTTATTCACCAGACCTTATTCACCAGACCTTATTCACCAGACCTTATTCACCAGACCTTATTCACCAGACCTTACACCCATCTTATTAACCCATCTTATTCACCAGACCTTATACACCCATCTTATTAACCCATCTTCTTCACCCATCTTATACACCCATCTTATTCACCAGACCTTATTCACCCATCTTATTCACCAGACCTTATTCACCCATCTTATTCACCAGACCTTATTCACCCATCTTATTCACCAGACCTTATTCACCCATCTTATTCACCAGACCTTATTCACCCATCTTATTAACCCATCTTATTCACCAGACCTTATTCACCCATCTTATTCACCAGACCTTATTCACCCATCTTATACACCCATCTTATTCACCAGACCTTATTCACCCATCTTATTCACCAGACCTTATTCACCCATCTTATACACCCATCTTATTCACCAGACCTTATTCACCCATCTTATTCACCCATCTTATTAACCCATCTTATTCACCAGACATTTTTAACCCATCTTATTCACCAGACTTTATTCACCCAACTTATTCGCCAGACCTTATTCACCATCTTATTCACCCATCTTATTCACCCGACCTTATTAACCCATCTTATTCACCAGACTTTATTCACCCATCTTATTCGCCAGACCTTATTAACCCATCTTATTCACCAGACCTTATTGACCCATCTTATTAACCCATCTTATTCACCAGACCTTATTCACCCATATTATTAACCCATCTATTCACCCATCTTATTCACCTGACATTATTAACCCATCTTATTCACCCATCTTATTCACCAGACCTTATTCACCCATCTTATTCACCAGACCTTATTCACCCATCTTATTCACCAGACCTTATTCACCAGACCTTATTCACCAGACCTTATTCACCAGACCTTATACACCCATCTTATTAACCCATCTTATTCACCAGACCTTATTAACCCATCTTATTAACCCATCTTATTCAACCATCTTATACACCCATCTTATTCACCCATCTTATTCACCAGACCTTATTCACCCATCTTATTCACCAGACCTTATTCACCAGACCTTATTCACCCATCTTATTCACCAGACCTTATTCACCCATCTTATTCACCAGACCTTATTCACCCATCTTATTCACCTGACATTATTAACCCATCTTATTCACCAGACCTTATTAACCCATCTTATTCACCCATCTTATACACCCATCTTATTCACCCATCTTATTCACAAGACGTTATACACCCATCTTATTCACCCGACCTTATTAACCCATCTTATTAACCCATCTTATTCACCAAACTTTATTCACCCATCTTATTCGCCAGACCTTATTCACCCATCTTATTCACCAGACCTTATTCACCCATCTTATTCACCCATCTTATTCACCAGACCTTATTCACCCATCTTATTCACCAGACCTTATTCACCCATCTTATTAACCCATCAATTCACCCATCTTATTCACCTGACATTATTAACCCATCTTATTCACCCATCTTATTCACCAGACCTTATTCACCCATCTTATTCACCAGACCTTATTCACCCATCTTATTCACCAGACCTTATTCACCAGACCTTATACACCCATCTTATTCACCAGACCTTATTAACCCATCTTATTAACCCATCTTATTCACCCATCTTATACACCCATCTTATTCACCCATCTTATTCACCAGACCTTATTCACCCATCTTATTCATCAGACCTTATTCACCAGACCTTATTCACCCATCTTATTCACCAGACCTTATTCACCCATCTTATTCACCAGACCTTATTCACCCATCTTATTCACCAGACCTTATTCACCCATCTTATTCACCTGACATTATTAACCCATCTTATTCACCAGACCTTATTAACCCATCTTATTCACCCATCTTATACACCCATCTTATTCACCCATCTTATTCACAATACCTTATACACCCATCTTATTCACCCGACCTTATTAACCCATCTTATTAACCCATCTTATTCACCAAACTTTATTCACCCATCTTATTCGCCAGACCTTATTCACCCATCTTATTCACCAGACCTTATTCACCCATCTTATTCACCCATCTTATTCACCAGACCTTATTCACCCATCTTATTCACCAGACCTTATTCACCCATCTTATACACCCATCTTATTCACCAGACCTTATTCACCCATCTTATTCACCAGACCTTGTTAACCCATCTTATTAACCCATCTTATTCACCCATCTTATACACCCATCTTATTCACCAGACCTTATTCACCCATCTTATTCACCAGACCTTGTTAACCCATCTTATTAACCCATCTTATTCACCCATCTTATTCACCCATCTTATTCACCAGACCTTATTCACCCATCTTATTCACCAGACCTTATTCACCCATCTTATTCACCAGACCTTATTCACCAGACCTTATTCACCAGACCTTATTCACCAGACCTTATACACCCATCTTATTAACCCATCTTATTCACCAGACCTTATTAACCCATCTTATTAACCCATCTTATTCAACCATCTTATACACCCATCTTATTCACCCATCTTATTCACCAGACCTTATTCACCCATCTTATTCACCAGACCTTATTCACCAGACCTTATTCACCCATCTTATTCACCAGACCTTATTCACCCATCTTATTCACCAGACCTTATTCACCCATCTTATTCACCTGACATTATTAACCCATCTTATTCACCAGACCTTATTAACCCATCTTATTCACCCATCTTATACACCCATCTTATTCACCCATCTTATTCACAAGACGTTATACACCCATCTTATTCACCCGACCTTATTAACCCATCTTATTAACCCATCTTATTCACCAAACTTTATTCACCCATCTTATTCGCCAGACCTTATTCACCCATCTTATTCACCAGACCTTATTCACCCATCTTATTCACCCATCTTATTCACCAGACCTTATTCACCCATCTTATTCACCAGACCTTATTCACCCATCTTATTAACCCATCAATTCACCCATCTTATTCACCTGACATTATTAACCCATCTTATTCACCCATCTTATTCACCAGACCTTATTCACCCATCTTATTCACCAGACCTTATTCACCCATCTTATTCACCAGACCTTATTCACCAGACCTTATTCACCAGACCTTATACACCCATCTTATTAACCCATCTTATTCACCAGACCTTATTAACCCATCTTATTAACCCATCTTATTCACCCATCTTATACACCCATCTTATTCACCCATCTTATTCACCAGACCTTATTCACCCATCTTATTCATCAGACCTTATTCACCAGACCTTATTCACCCATCTTATTCACCAGACCTTATTCACCCATCTTATTCACCAGACCTTATTCACCCATCTTATTCACCAGACCTTATTCACCCATCTTATTCACCTGACATTATTAACCCATCTTATTCACCAGACCTTATTAACCCATCTTATTCACCCATCTTATACACCCATCTTATTCACCCATCTTATTCACAATACCTTATACACCCATCTTATTCACCCGACCTTATTAACCCATCTTATTAACCCATCTTATTCACCAAACTTTATTCACCCATCTTATTCGCCAGACCTTATTCACCCATCTTATTCACCAGACCTTATTCACCCATCTTATTCACCCATCTTATTCACCAGACCTTATTCACCCATCTTATTCACCAGACCTTATTCACCCATCTTATACACCCATCTTATTCACCAGACCTTATTCACCCATCTTATTCACCAGACCTTATTAACCCATCTTATTAACCCATCTTATTCACCCATCTTATACACCCATCTTATTCACCAGACCTTATTCACCCATCTTATTCACCAGACCTTATTCAACCCATCTTATTCACCAGACCTTATTCACCCATCTTATTCACCAGACCTTATTCAACCCATCTTATTCACCAGACCTTATTCACCCATCTTATTCACCAGACCTTATTCAACTCATCTTATTCACCAGACCTTATTCACCCATCTTATTCACCAGACCTTATTCACCCATCTTATACACCCATCTTATTCACCAGACCTTATTCACCAGACCTTATTCACCAGACCTTATTCACCAGACCTTATACACCCATCTTATTAACTCATCTTATTCACCAGACCTTATTAACCCATCTTATTAACCCATCTTATTCACCAGACCTTATTCACCCATCTTATTCACCAGACCTTATTGACCCATCTTATTCACCCATCTTATTCACTCATCTTATTCACCAGACCTTATTGACCCATCTTATTCACCCATCTTATTCACCAGACCTTATTAACCGATCTTATTCACCCATCTTATACACCCATCTTATTAACCCATCTATTCACCCATCTTATTCACCAGACCATATTCACCCACCAAATTCACTAAACCTCATTCACTCGTTTGCCTAGATGTTACAATCACAAACAAAGAGAACACACATTGACTCATAATTGCTTTTAAGTCGCTGTCTCTGGCCGTGAGAAATGTCTACCTGGTACTACGTTTTTCAGTGGGTTTTCATATGCATGGACTGATACATTTGGGGCGGATGGTAGCCTAGCGGTTAGAGCGTTGGACTTGTAACCGCAAGGTTGCAACATCCAATCCCCGAGCAGACAAGGTGAAAAAATTGGCGTTCTGCCCCTGAACAAGGCAGTTATCCCACTGTTCCTATGCCATCATTGAAAATAATAATGTGTTCTTAATTAACTGACTTACCTAGTTAAATAAAGGTCAAATTAAAATTAAAAACATACTGTATGTTGCCTACTTATGAATAAGAATCACATACAAAACATTAAGACATAGACCGACCAGGTGAATCAAATCAAATTTCATTGGTCACATACATATGGTTAGCAGATGTTAATGCGAGTGTAGCGAAATGCTTGTGCTTCTAGTTCCGACCATGCAGTAATATCTAACATGCAATCTGACAATTTCACAACAACTACCTTATACACACAAGTGTAAAGGAATGAATAAGAATATGTACATAAAGATATATGAATGAGCGAGGGCCAAACGGCATAGGCAAGATGCAGTAAATGGTATAGAGTACAGTATATACAGTATGAGATGAGTAATGTAGGGTATGTAAACATTATATAAAGTGGCATTGTTTAAAGTGAATAGTGCATATGAAGTGAATAGTGAATAGTTAATGATTAAAGTGGCTAGAGATTTGAATCAGTATGTTGGCAGCAGCCACTCAATGTTAGTGATTGCTGTTTAACAGTCTGATGGCCTTGAGAAAGAAGCTGTTTTTCAGTCTCCCGGTCCCAGCTTTGATGCACTTGTACTGACCTCGCCTTCTGGATGACAGCGGGGTGAACAGGCAGTGGCTCGGGTGGTTTTTGTCCTTGATGATCTTTTTGGCCTTCCTGTAACATTGGGTGGTGTAGGTGTCCTGGAGGGTAGGTAGTTTGCCCCTGGTGATCCGTTGTGCAGACCGCACCACCCTCTGGAGAGCCTTACGGTTGTGGGTGGGGCAACTGTCGTACCAGGAGGTGATACAGCCCGACAGGATGCTCTTGATTGTGCATCTGTAAAAGATTGTCAGAGTTTTGGGTGACAAGCCAAATTTCTTCAGCCTCCTGAGGTTGAAGAGGCGCTGTTGCGTGGGTGGAGAGGCGTCTGTATGGGTGGACCATTTCAGTTTGTCCGTGATGTGTACGCCGAGGAACTTAAAACTTTCCACCATTTCCACTACTGTCCCGTCGATGTGGATTGGGGGGTGCGCCCTCTGCTGTTTCCTGAAGTCCACAATCATCTCCTTTGTTTTGTTGACGTTGAGTGTGAGGTTATTTTCCAGACACCACACTCCAAGGGCCCTCACCTCCTACCTGTAGGCCGTCTAGTCGTTGTTAGTAATCAAGCCTACCACTGCAGTGTCGTCTGCAAACTTGATGATTGATGATTGAGTTGGAGGCGTGCATGGCCATGTAGTCATGGGTGATCAGGGAGTACAGGAGAGGGCTGAGAACGCACCCTTGTGGGGCCCCAGTGTTGAGAATCAGCGGAGTGTAGATGTTGTTTCCTACCTTCACCACCTGGGGGTGGCCCGTCAGGAAGTCCAGGACCCAGTTGCACAGGGCGGGGTCGAGAACCAGGGTCTCAAGCTTAATGACGAGTTTGGAGGGTACTATAACGTTAAATGCTGAGCTGTAGACGATGAACAGCATTCTTACAAAGGTATCCCTCTTGTCCAGATGGGATAGGGCAGTGAGCAGTGTGATTGCGATTGCTTCGTCTGTGGACCTATGGGGGCAGTAAGTAAATTGGAGTGGGTCTAGGGTATCAGGTAGGTCGGAGGTGATATGATCAGGTCAAAGCTATGATCCATTTCTGATGTCACTTGTTAATTTCACTTCTATCAGTGTGGATGAAGGAGAGGAGACAGATCAAAGAAGGATGTTTAAGCCATGAGACAATAGAGACATGGATTGTGCACGTGTGCCATTCAGAAGGTGAATGGGCAAGACAAAATATCATAACTTTCACCTATATTCACCTAATGTTTTGCACACTCAGTGAATATTAACATATTATAACAGAATGTGTAGTTAGGCTATTCCCCATGTCTTCCACAAATCTCTTCTGGATATTGAAGCTCAATCACCTGCAGAGGAGCTGAGGGTTGGCTGGGAGACTTTGCAATGCAAATGTGAGGTAATTACCCAAGCCAGGAGAATGAGTGGAACGCATTCAGAAATAGAACAAGAGGGAAACAGACAGGGAGTGAGGTGAAAAGTTCACTAGCCGGTTGATGCTGGCTCAGTTCTACCAAATCTCTATCAACATGTTAAATGTGCAACCATTTAAAAATTCTAGATCACCTGTACTCCACACACAGAGACGCGTACAAAGCTCTCCTTCGCCCTCCATTTGGTAAATCCAACCACAACTCTATCCTCCTGATTCCTGCTTACAAGCTAAAATTAAAGCAGGAAGCACCAGTGACTCTGTCTATAAAAAAGTGGTCAGATGAAGCACATGCTAAACTACAGGACTGCTTTGCTATCACAGACCGAAACATGTTCCGGGATTCTTCCGATGACATTGAGGAATACACCACATCAGTCACTGGCTTTATCAATAAGTGCATTGAGGACGTCATCTCCACAGTAACTGTACGTACAGACCCCAACCAGAAGCCATGGATTACAGGCAACATTCGCACTGAGCTAAAGGGTAGAGCTGCCGCTTTCAAGGTGCAGGACTCTAACCCGGAAGCTTACAAGAAATCCCGCTATGCCCTGCGACGAACCATCAAACAGGCAAAGCGTCAATACAGGGCTAAGATTGAATCATACTACACCGGCTCCGACACTCTTTGGATGTAGCAGGGCTTGCAAACTATTACAGACTACAAAGGGAAACACAGCCGCGAGCTGCCCAGTGACACGAGCCTACCAGAAGAGCTAAATCACTTCTATGCTCGCTTCGAGGCAAGCAACACTGAGGCATGCATGAGAGCATCAGCTGTTCCGGACGACTGTGTGATCACGCTCTCCGTACCTGATGTGAGTAAGAGCTTTAAAATAGGTCAACATACACAAGGCTGCGGGGCCAGACGGATTACCAGGACGTGTGTCCCGGGCATGTGCTGACCAATTGACAGGTGTCTTCACTGACATTTTCAACATGTCCCTGATTGAGTCTGTAATACCAACATGCTTCAAGCAGACCACCATAGTCCCTGTGCCCAAAAACACAAAGGCAACCTGCCTAAATGACCACAGAACAGTAGCATTCACGTCCGTAGCCATGAAGTGCTTTGAAAGGCTGGTAATCGCTCGCATCAACACCATTATCCCAGAAACCCTAGACCCACTCCAATTTGCATACCGCCCAAACAGATCCACAGATGATGCAATCTCTATTGCACTCCACACTGCCCTTTCCAACCTGGACAAAATGAACACCTATGTAAGAATGCTGTTCATTGACTACAGCTCAGCGTTCAACACCATAGTGGACACAAAGCTCATCACCAAGCTAAGGATGCTGGGACTAAACACCTCCCTCTGCAACTGGATCCTGGACTTCCTGACAGGCCGCCTTAACATCCTTAACACTGGAGCTCCCCAGGGGTGCGTGCTCAGTCCCCTCCTGTACTCCCTGTTCACCCATGACTGCATGTCCAGGCACGACTCCAACACCATCATTAAGTTTTCTGACGACACAACAGTGGTAGGCCTGATCACCGACAATGACGAGACAGCCTATAGACAGGAGGTCAGAGACCTGGCCGGGTGGTGCCAGGATAACAACCTATCCCTCAACGTAACCAAGACTAAGGAGATGATTGTGGACTACAGGAAAAGGAGCACCGAGCACGTCACCATTCTCATCGACGGGGCTGTAGCGGAGCATGTTGAGAGCTTCAAATTCCTTGGTGTCCACATCAACAACAAACTAGATTGGTCCAAACACACCAAGACAGTAGTGAAGAGGGCACGACAAAGCCTCCAGATTAATTGGGGAAATGACACTCTAATTATTTTATATTTTTCACATTTTACAGATTAATCTCCAGAAATAACTTGGTTTATTGAAGGACTGGGCCTGATGCAGCTTGTTCTACATGGTTTATTAAAGGGCCTGATGCAGCTTGTTCTACATGGTTTATTAAAGGGCCTGATGCAGCTTGTTCTACATGGTTTATTGAAGGGTCTGATGCAGCTTGGTTTCTACATGGTTTAAAGGGCCTGATGCAGCTTGTTCTACATGGTTTATTGAAGGGCCTGATGCAGCTTGTTCTACATATTAAAGGGCCTGATGCAGCTTGTTCTACATGGTTTATTAAAGGGCCTGATGCAGCTTGTTCTACATGGTTTATTAAAGGGCCTGATGCAGCTTGTTCTACATGGTTTATTAAAGGGCCTGATGCAGCTTGTTCTACATGGTTTAATAAAGGGCCTGATGCAGCCTGTTCTACACCATTGCAGCCCTTCCATTTTCTGTAAAACCTATAACAATGGCAACAGGGCATAGCAGGTTATATTTGGCTAGCCCATATCTATAGAGAGGGACATAGCCCAGTGCCCTGCCCCAAACTGGAACCTGGTCGACCTGTGCTTACTGTCGCCCGGCTAAGCCACTCTTGCCCTACATACACAGGGCAGATTACACTGTGTGCATAATCCCACAGACACCAGAGGCATGTGTCACTATCACCACACCTCACCCTGCTGTCCACATCCCACCTCTCCTCATCCCTTTGTCCCTCCTCATCCCTCTGTCCCTCCCACCTCTCCTCATCCCTCTGTCCCTCCCACCTCTCCTCATCCCTCTGTCCCTCCCACCTCTCCTCATCCCTCTGTCCCTCCCACCTCTCCTCATCCCTCTGTCCCTCCCACCTCTCCTCATCCCTCTGTCCCTCCCACCTCTCCTCATCCCTCTGTCCCTCCCACCTCTCCTCATCCCTCTGTCCCTCCCACCCTCCTCATCCCTCTGTCCCTCCCACCTCCTTATCCCTCTGTCCCTCCCACCTCCTCATCCCTCTGTCCCTCCCACCTCCTCATCCCTCTGTACCTCCCACCTCCTCATCCCTCTGTCCCTCCCACCTCCTCATCCCTCTGTCCCTCCCACCTCCTCATCCCTCTGTCCCTCCCACTTCTCCTCATGCCGCTATCCCTCCCACCTCTTTATCCTTCTGTCCCTCTCACCTCTCCCCATCGCTCCCTCCTCTTTGGAAAGAGGCTTTGGGTGAAATCCTTTTTAGTGACTGACTCCCCTCTAATCACACAGACTCTGAGCCTGCGGTTAGAGCCAACTTTTCCACCCTGGCAAAGCCCTCCTCGGCCAATCACAGACCAGTTGAAACACTCCAGTGGAAACTCTACAGGACATGTGGCAAATACTGGGTTTCTGGATGGAATACACACAGACCTTGGGAACAAACTAAGATGATTACAAACTAAAATGCCATCTGGGTGTAAGTGTGTGTGTGTGTGTGTGTGTGTGTGTGTGTGTGTGTGTGTGTGTGTGTGTGTGTGTGTGTGTGTGTGTGTGTGTGTGTGTGGTGTGAGCACTGGTGCATGCATGTACACTAAGTGTGTGTGTGTGTGTATGTGCTCAATTCCGATGGACTGCACACACCAAGGAATTGCGATGGTCTAGAAATGACTCCCCCCCCCCAAACCGCCCAACTCCCAGCGCCCATTATCCATCCATCTTTGCATGCTCTCTCTGTGAGACCGCCCCCAGGGACAAAGGAACGTGCTAGGCCTGAGGAAGATGAAGGGATGTGGAGAAGAGGAGAAGCTAAAGAGGATGCTGCAAAACACTTTACAGTCCTTTTTTAATATTCTCCTAGAAGCAGAGCTGCACTTTCAGTTGAAAGAGAGGCACTTGGGAGTGAGAGTGAGAGAGAGACAGAGACAGAGAGAGAGAATGAGAGAGACAGAGAGAGAGAATGAGAGAGATACAGTGAGAATATATAGGTCAGTGTTCCATTCTTTAGGTGCAGAAAAATAAATACCCTTGAGCTTGATACTCATCACCAACAATGAGACAGCCTAAAGGGAGGAGGTCAGAAACCTGGCAGTGTGGTGCCAGGATAACAACACTTCCCTCAACATGATCAAGACAATGGAGATGATTGTGGACTACAGAAAAAGGAGGACTGAGCACGCCCCCATTCTCATCGAAAGGGCTGTAGTGGAGCAAGTTGAGCGCTTCAAATTCCTTGGTGTTCACATCACCAACAAACTATCATGGTCCAAACACACCAAGACTGTTGTGAAGATGGCACGAAAATGTCTATTCCCCCTCAGGAGACTGAAAAGATTTGGCATGGGTCCTCAGATCCTCAAAATGTTATACAGCTGCACCGTCGAGAGCATGGTTGCATCACCGCCTGGTATGGCAACTACTCGGCCTCCGACCGCAATCAACTACAGACGGTAGTGTGTACGGCCCAGTACATCACTGGGGCCAAGCTTCCTGCCAGGTGGTGTCAGAGGAAGGCCCAAAAAAATGCCAAAGACTCTAGCCACCCTAGTCATAGACTGTTCTCTCTGGTACTGGACGGCAAGCGGTACCAGAGCACCAAGTCTAGGTCCAAAAGGCTTCTAAAACAGCTTCTACCCCCAAGCCATAAGACTCCTGAACAGCTAATCAAATGGCTACCCAGACTAGTTGCATTGCCCGCCCCCTGCCCCCCCACTCTACATTGACTCTGTACCGGTACCCCCTGTATATAGTCTCACTACTGTTATTATTATTATTATTTTTTCAGTTCATTTTAGTAAATGCTTTAACACTTTTTCTTCTTAAAACTGCATTGTTGGTTAAGGGCTTGTAAGTAAGCATTTTATTGTATTCGCATGTGACATAACAATTTATTTGATTTCATTTCATAGTAAAACAAACGTAGAATCTCTATAGTGGAATCCCACAGAGAGGGAAATAAGAGTGTATCATAAATGACTAATGCATTAGGCTCATAAGATCATGCGGCCAAAAAGTAGGCAAACAATCAAATGCAGTAGACATAAAAAACATTTTTTTTAAATCAACCAACTCATTTGTTCATACAGTATATGGATATTTCTATAAACTGGGGTATCAGTGAGCATTTCTTGTCGTGGGCAACTGTTTGGAGCTGTTAAAAAGTCATTCATAATCATTTATATGACTGCAAAATCCAATGCTTCTAACAGAAAGAATAACTTTAGCCTGATTAATAACACAAAAATCCATACTGTCATTAACAAGGTTCTTCAGTAATTATCCATAATAGTTGTTTGATGCACATCTTATGTCTAGTTATGTCTAGTTATGAGGGGACATTGTCACACTACTTCAGCAGATAAAGGAAAGGATTTTCTGAATGGCGTGAATCATGTAGTAACCAAAGAATTAGCCACCCTTTGCCTTGATGACAGCTTTGCACACTCCAGGTATTCTCTCAACCACCTTCATCTGGAATGCTTTTCCAACAGCCTTGAAGGAGTTCCCACATATGCTGAGCACTTGTTGGCTGCTTTTCCTTCACTCTGTGGTCCGACTCATCCCGAACCATCTCAATTGGGTTGAGGTCGGGTGATTGTGGAGGCAAGGTCATCTGATGCAACACTCCATCACCCTCTTTCTTTGTAAAATAGCCCTTACACAGCCTTGAGGTGTGTTGAGTCATTGTCCTGTTGAAACCATATGACAGTCCCACTAATACCAAACAAGATGAAAATGGCATATCGCTGCAGAATGCTGTGGTAGCCATGCTGGTTAAGTGTGCCTTGAATTCTAAATAAATCACAGACAGTGTCATCAGCAAAGCACCTCCACACCATAACACCTCCTCCTCCATGCTTTACAGTGGGAAATATACATGCGGAGCTCATCCGCATTTCACAAAGACAAGGTAGTTGGAACCAAAAATCTACAATTTGGACTCCAGACCAAAGGACACATTTCCAACGGTCTAATGTCCATTGTCGTGTTTCTTGGCCCAAGCAAGTCTCTTCTTATTGGAGTCCTTTAGTAGTGGTTTCTTTGCAGCAATTTGACCACCAAAACACCAAAAGAAAGCAACGTTGTTGCCGGTGATGTCAGGTGAGACCCTGCCTTTACAGCAGGCCTACAAGCCCTCAGTCCAGCCTCTCTCAGCCTATTGCGAACAGTCTGAGCACTGATGGAGTTCCTGGTGTAACTCGGGCAGTTGTTGTTGCCATCCTGTACCTGTCCAGCAGATGTGATGTTCGGATGTGCCGATCCTGTTCAGGTGTTGTTAGACGTTGTCTGCAACTGCGAAGACGATCAGCTGTCCGTCCTGTCTCCCTGTAGCGCTGTCTTAGGCGTCTTACAGTACGGACATTGCAATTTATTGCCCTGGCCACATCTGCAGTCCTCATGCCTCCTTGCAGTATGCCTAAGGCACGTTCACACAGATGAGCGGGGACCATGGGCATCTTTCTTTTGGTGTTTTTCAGAGTCAGTAGAAAGGCCTCTTTAGTGTCCTAAATTGCATAACTGTGACCTTAATTGCCTACCGTCTGTAAGCTGTTAGTGTTATTCCACAGGCGCATGTTCATTAATTGTTTATGGTTCATTGAACAAGCATGGGAAACAGTGTTTAAACCCTTTACAATGAACATCTGTAAAGTTATTTGGATTTTTACAAGTTATCTTTGAAAGACAGGGTCCTGAAAAAGGGACGTTTCTTTTTTATGTAATACTTTGAGGTAAAAGCAGAGTGAGTGAGAACAGGGGATGAGAAGAAGGAGCATGAGTGAACACAGAGAGGAGAGAGAGACGGTTAATGGATTACATTTAATTGCAGTCATATGGATTCTGATTCCAATCAGTCAGGGTCGGCCACGTCCCTAGTGCCCTCTTCTCCTCTCCTCCTCCTCCTCTCCTCCTCTCCTCCCCTTCCCTCTCCTCCTCTCCTCTCCTCTCCTTCCCTCCTCTTCCCCTCCCCTCCTCTCCTTCCCTTTCCTCCTCTCCTTCCCTTCCCTCCTCTCCTCCCTGCAGGTAGGAAAACCCTGCTATAGGCCTACTACAATTTCAAAACACATTAACCTACTTAACAGCCATTTGCACATCAAGTTACAGCATTTCCATGTCCAGTTACAACATTACCCCAACTAGTTACTGCATTGTCACATCCAATTACTTTATTACCCCATCCACTTACGGCATTACCACAGCCGCTTACAGCATTACCGCAGCCGCTTACAGCATTACCACAACTACTTACAGCATTACCACAACCGCAACCACTTACAGCATTACCACAGCCGCTTGCAGCATTACCACAGCCACTTACAGCATTACCGCAACCTCTTACAGCATTACCGCAACCGCTTACAGCATTACCGCAACCGCTTACAGCATTACCGCAGCCGCTTACAGCATTACCGCAGCCGCTTACAGCATTACCGCAGCCGCTTACAGCATTACTGCAACCACTTACAGCATTACCACAGCCGCTTACAGCATTACCGCACCCGCTTACAGCATTACCGCAGCCGCTTACAGCATTACCACAACCACTTACAGCATTGCCACAACTACTTACAGCATTACCACAACCACTTACAGCATTACCGCAACCACTTACAGCATTACCGCAACCACTTGCAGCATTGCCGCAACTACTTACAGCATTACCACAACCACAACCACTTACAGCATTACCGCAACCACTTACAGCATTACCGCAACCACTTGCAGCATTACCACAACCACTTGCAGCATTACCACAACCACTTACCACAACCACTTACAGCATTAACACAACCTGAAACACAGTAATAATGGATCAATAAATGTTAAATAAGTCCTGCTGCTGATGCCAGTTTAATCCCACTGTGCTATGATAGAAGACAGGTTGATGCTGTTGGTGGTAGTGTTGGTTCTGTTTCTCTGTGCTCCGTTTTATTTACTTATTAACAAATAAGGAACACTCAAAATGTGAACTTAGAAATGATAACAATTTTAATCAAAAATACAGCTGTAGACAGATCAAACATCACACATACAACTGACGTCTCTCTTGAATTCTGCAAAATAGGAAAAGTCCAAAGTTATTTTATTAAACCCGAAGTCCAGCCCTTGTGATGTCACTGCATACGTCCATTACCTTCTAATCATTCTACAGACCAAGCCCATGCATACACAGCTATATAAACTTGCAAGAGAGATACAATAGTTCCAGTGTTTTCTAAGGGCTAATAATTCTCACATCTCTCAGACCATTTCTTTATAAGAGGCAAAGACTAGAAAAGAACTGTGAAACAATATTAAACCTCAATGTATATATAGTGTTGATCTGTAGTTTAGGACCCTATAAATGTAAGGAGGGACGGGTCTTATAACCCTTCAACTTCTATTAATACAACATAAGCTTAATCAATTATTATAATACATCAAACATTTGGTGCAGCCCCTATCATGACCCCAATTTGACCCCAACAGTAGCTACAACATAACCAGCACTGTAACATAGGCTATGATAGAAGGCAGATTGATACTGTCGGTGGTAGCTACAACATAACCAGCACTGTTATATAATGGTTTTTAAAAGCTGCAATATGTCACTTTTTGGGTGACCCGAACAAATGCACATAGAAATGTGAGATATAGATCTGTCATTCTCATTGAAAACAAGTATAGGAAGTGGTAGATCTGTTCTAGATGTGCTATTTCTATGCTTCCCATTTTTAGGTTTAGTTTTTGTGTCTTTTATTTTCAGTTTTGTTCACCAGCTTCAAACAGCTGAAAATACAATATTTTTGATTAAGGAAAATATATTTCACAGCGGTCTAGATGGAGCTTGTTTTGGTCACAAACTGAAACTATTCGAATTTTATCAACCAGGAAATGGCAGAGCAATTTCTGCATTATTGCACCTTCAACATACTGTAGGTGAATTATCCTATGGAAAAGGGATAATGTATTGCCTATGAATAACACTGTAAACTAACTCCACCACCATTTCCAGATGAACAATAATAGGCTGATATGATAATACATTTAAGTGAGTCTCTTAATTAATAGCATGTACTTTCAGATTTCTTCAACACACATGGATAAATCTTGTGCATATGTTCTCTTTAACACGGATTATTTTAGATCATGGTATTACACTTGAATTTTAATCATCGTATATCAATGATTGGCATAAATGTAATTCCGTATGATATTGCCCAGCAGAATACTACTGAATCCTACCGAATAGTACTGAGTACAACTGGATAATACGTCAACAGAAAATGGTGCAAAATCACAAGTAGGTCACCGAGCGATTTATTTGAGAAAAAGAGGGGGGTGGAAGAGAGAGGGGGGGAGGAGTGGGTCATGCTGAATGCAGGATGATGCAGAGCCAGAGGGAAGTTTGGGGAGGCTCTGTCAGAGATGCCACGTGTGTCAAGCGGTTGGTCCCCCTTAACATCTGGGATGTATTTACCAGAAACCAAAAGGAACAAAAGGGTAATCCAACATAATCAAACGGTCAAGGAAAATAGTTGATTTGTCCAACAGAAATTCTCGGTGTGCACAAATGAATACACCCCAGGATTATCTCTCTGGCTGTTGTGTTTGGGGAGGGTGGAACTCTTAAAGCAGGGAGGTGTGTG